>NW_009193617.1:0-227 GCF_000690835.1 Fulmarus glacialis | reverse complement strand
CGGCCGGGGGCAGCCATCCCCAAGCAGCGAGTGAGCGGGAGCCCTGAGCAGTGTGTGCGGGCAGCCCCTGGCCAGGCCCTCACTCCTGGCCGGGGTTGGGCTTGATGAGGCCGTAAGCCACTGCCTGGGCCAGGCTCTCCTTGGCCGCCTGGGCCACGCGCGGCTTGTCCTTGTCTTTGGCAAGCACCGCGAGGATCTCCAGCATCTCGCTCGCGATGAGCGCGCCC
>NW_009193616.1:13117-13616 GCF_000690835.1 Fulmarus glacialis | reverse complement strand
GAGATGCTACCAGGGAGCCAGCCGCGAGTAGCTGTGGCTCTGAAGCCGGAGGAGAAGCCGCGTGATGGTTACCCTGACAGCATCCTGATGAGTAACGAGAAGCAGATGAGCCACCGGCTGAGCCGAGCAGTGAAAATCATTAAAGAACGAGGAAAGAAATATCCAGAGGAGAAGAACAGATTTTGCTCAGCGGAGGCCAGCTGAGCCCCTCCGCAGATGGTGAGGGAGTCTGCGGAGGGGGGTCCCCCCAGGCTGCACATTGCTTCTCCCCCCAGCGCCCCACAGCCAACCACGCCGGGGGAAGCTGTGCTCTGCACTACCAAAAAATCAGCTGAGGTTCAGACACTGAGAAATAACCCAAGCAAGGGCCTTATCCTGCCCTGCAAGATGCTGAACCATTGGGGTGCAACAGGGGGCACCCCACATCAGGGGCTCAGGGCGGGCACTGCTGACCCCAGCACAGAGGGACCATGACCAGGGCCATCACGAGAGGCAGCCT
>NW_009193616.1:12758-13107 GCF_000690835.1 Fulmarus glacialis | reverse complement strand
AGCCACACGCAGGGAAGAATTGCCACCCCAAAGCTTGGCACCGCTGCAGCCCTGGGGCAGAGCGCAAGGCAGCAAGCAGCCTTCAACCAAGGATGCGGCAGGGAGGGGCGTTGACTCTCGAGCCTACTGATGGTGGTGTTCCTGGTGCCCCACAGGAAAGCCGGCACAGTCCCACAAGTCAAAGCCTGCAGAGGAGCTCAGAGAGCTCAGAGCCCTGTCCCAAACAGCCTGTCCCCCACACCCGCAGCCCAGCCCTGTCCCCTCCATGACTCACCATCCGAATCGATGCTGTTCAAGGCGGTTGGCGGGATGATGGACACTTTGTACTGGCCCAGGGGGGACCCCCTGC
>NW_009193616.1:12280-12729 GCF_000690835.1 Fulmarus glacialis | reverse complement strand
AGACCCTACTGAGTGTGATGTTCCTGGTTCCCAACAGGAAAGCCGGCACAGTCCCACAAGTCAAAGCCTGCAGAGGAGCTCAGAGAGCTCAGAGCCCTGTCCCAAACAGCCTGTCCCCCACACCCGCAGCCCAGCCCTGTCCCCTCCATGACTCACCATCCGAATCGATGCTGTTCAAGGCGGTTGGCGGGATGATGGACACTTTGTACTGGCCCAGGGGGCACCTCTTGCCAAAGAGCTCCTTGCAGGCACTGTGAACCTGGGGACACAGGGACGGGACACGTGCATAAGAAAAGCTACAGGACACAGCACCAAAGCGCCCAGCCTCAGTTTCCCCAGCGATGCACCCGGGAGGGCCAGTGCTGTCTGTGCCGTGGGGGCGGGGCAGGGATGGACACATCCTTACAATGGCCTTGCACCAGAGACACCGCCAGTCCTGCAGCCTCCGG
>NW_009193616.1:11812-12224 GCF_000690835.1 Fulmarus glacialis | reverse complement strand
CTGGTGGGGCATGGCCACCTGCAGAAAGGGGCAGTCACCAACAGCACATCACCCCCGCTGCCCCCGCGTGCTTGAGGAACAGCGACACAGGCCACCCCCTTCCCCAGGCACCACGGAAGAGGTGGGCAGGGGATGATGCCCCACAGCAGGGCAATGCAGCCCTCGGACCCCTCCCGTGCCCTCTCATTCCTGCCTGCCTGGCCCCCTTGCAGCTGCCAGTGCGTGGAGCAGGGCAGGGGTGTCCCCAGCAAACTTTTGGGGGTGGCCCCACTTGGAGAGCAATAAGGGATCCTGTTGCCAGGTGGCAGAGGAGGTGTCCCCAGGCCATGTCCCCGCAGAGCCAAGCCCAGAGGTCACGCAGTGCAGGGGACAGCTGGGTGCCAGGGTCCCCCCTGCTCCTGATTTGGGCACA
>NW_009193616.1:11373-11674 GCF_000690835.1 Fulmarus glacialis | reverse complement strand
CCCCCGCGGGAACTCCCCTGCTTACCCCGTCCTCATCCTCAATGATTTCGGTGCCAATGGAGGCCAGGGTCGTCCACTTGCAGTTGTTGGTGGCTCTGACGGCGCAGCGCTTGTGTGCCTTGAACTTGCAGACTGTGCAGGGGGGGAGCAGGTGAGGAGCAGGGACGGTCCCCACGGGGTGCACAGCCCTCGTCCCCAACTCGTCCGCAGCTGGTGACAGTGCTGTCCTGGCAGTTGGTGGGCATCACCCTGCATCCCTCCTGCTCCAGGCCAGCTTCCAAGAGGGTCGCCCACCCGTCCC
>NW_009193616.1:10708-11251 GCF_000690835.1 Fulmarus glacialis | reverse complement strand
TGGGGCGGGCATGGGAGCAGGCGTACCAATTGTGCATGCCCGAGAAGTGCTCCATGTTGAACTGCGTGGCCTGCTGGGGGGCATAGCCCTGCCCTATCAGTCCCCTGGGACCCCCAGCTGGCACTCCCTCCCTCCTAGACCCTCTGAGTCCTCCCAGCCCCACTCCCAGCTCCTGTCCTCCCCATGGGGCCGTGCCGAGGGCAGCAGCTCCTCTCCAGCAGCCAAAGGCACCCCTGGCTCCTGAGGGGTACCCACTCACAGACAAGCACCCGCGCAGCCCCCCACCCACATCACCTCATGGATCTCCCACTTCTGGACAGATTTCAGAGCACTGATCCAGTCCTCCATCTCCTTCCGGTTCTCTGCACATAGGATGAGCTTTCGGAATGGTGTGATCACCTGCAACAGCCACCGTCCCTGTGTCCCCTTGCAAGGCCACCCCGCTGCCAGCCAGCCCCCAGCAAACCCTGGCACACCGCCACCGCCTCCAGCAGCACGAGGCCACACCGCGGGGTGCCCCCCAGCTCTGTGGTGCCTCCCCGC
>NW_009193616.1:9918-10528 GCF_000690835.1 Fulmarus glacialis | reverse complement strand
GCCACGCTGGCATCAGACAGGTCCACTTCGTCGAAGATCAGGGACTGCGGGGGAGAAACCGGAGCCCCAGTCCACCAAGCAGGGATTTTGGGCTCCTCCCTGGGCTTGCAGGCTCAAGGCCCCCTGGCTGAACATGCTGGAAGCCCACCCCAAGCCTACCTTGGCATCCTTGGCGTAATAGAGTGTCCTGCCCCGCAGCTTGAAGTACCGCCTCTTCCACCTCTGGAAGGAGCTCGTCTGCTTCAGCAACAGCCCCTCCTTCACGCTCTTCTGCAGAGACCACAGGGTCGCGAGCTCCCGCAACCCCCAGGACCCCCAAACCGACTACCCCCCCCGGGGCCGCAGGTGACGCCGGTCCCTGAGTCCCTAGGAGCTAAGCGGTGCCCAGAGCACAGATGGGACATTCCAGGGTTCACACTGTGCTGGACGTAGCAGTGTAAATGATGTCCATCGCTCGCCATACCCTGGGCATCGGGCACTTTATGTGATTTGGGGGGTGCTGCCGGGCATTGCAATGCTGGCAGCTGGAGGTCTCCAGCAGCACAGGGCCACAGCTGCTGGTTGCCTCCTCCCCGTCCCCAGAGCAGCGTCCAGGGGAGCCTCGACCTCT
>NW_009193616.1:6892-9858 GCF_000690835.1 Fulmarus glacialis | reverse complement strand
GACACCGATGCCCCAGAGCCAGCAGGACTGCGTCCTGGAGGTGGCATTACCCGGGCACTGCGGCCCCAGCCTCTTTGCTAGGTTGGGGAGCAGATGGCCAGGATGCGGCCAGCCCTGCCCGGCACCCACACCGGCCGGAGGGGACAACCTGGGACCCAGGGCAGCCCGCGGCAGGCAGAGCATCCCCTTGCAGTGCAGCATATCCCTGAAGCCTGGCCACCCGTCCTCTGCCCTCCCCGATCCACAGCACCTGCCAATATTTACCCTCCTCACAGTGGTGTTTACAAGGCTCAATTAATTAGTGTTTGCAACGCGGCTATGAGCCTGTGCCGAGCGGGGTGGCAGAGATGCTCTGGCACTGCCTAATCTTTGATTGTATCTTCTTTAAACACCGCCGGCAGCCCCATTCAGCTGCTCCTCTGCAATTAGCCGCAACAGCGGTTATCGGATCCCGGCACACGACGACAAGGCACATTTAATGGCAAATTAGCACCAGGCACGGAGGGCATCATGAGAGAACCGTGGGCCCAGGGCCCTGTGCTCCCGTGCCCAGCCCGTGTGCTGCAAGAGGGGCACCCAGGTGACACCAGCCTGCAAAGACACCGGCCCCTGGCCTCAGCATTAACCCGCTGCCCCACGGCTCCAAATGAGATGGCCAGAGCACCAGGAGTAGCAGGAGCCTCCAAGGGCACAGAGAAGCCAAAACTCCCCGAGGCTCAACTGCCTCAAATGCCTGACCCCTCCCCAAGCCCCCCAGGGCATGCACCGGGATGTCCCCGGCTCTCTTCCAGCCTGCAGCCCCGAGTTCGGAGAGGGATGTTTTAAGCCTTTATCACTCCCTATCAATGCTTTGCCCCCCCGCCAGGACTGGCGCAGGGTTTGGCTGTGGTCGGTCCTCGTGGTGCCTGCCAGTGCCAGTGCAGGTTCAAACAGCCCTGGTGTCCCCAGAGCCAGCACCCGGGGACCCACCACATCCCCTTCCCAGCCTCTCGGCTGCAAGAGCACACAGAAGAGATGGTGATCCCAGAGCAGCCCTGAGCCCAGGCTGTGACACAGCCAGCAAGGGGAGCGCGGCCTTTCATGGGGGGTCCATTTGCAACCCCCAAATCCACATACAAACCATGCATCCTAGCAGTCCCTGCGCCACATCAGGAGGGACAGGGCAGGGTCATGCCACGGCCAGGTGGGATCCAGCCACAAACGCCACTTCCACCACACCTGTTTGCACGTGGCGAACGCAGGCACAGGCTCTGTGCTGCAATCGTCACTTTTGCTGCAAAGGACAGGCAGCATGTGACAGCGAGGAGCGGCGTGGGGGAGCCCGTGATGGTGAGGAGCAGGAGAACGTGTTGACAAGGAGGAAGAAGAGGCAGGTCCGTGACAGTGCCTCGGGGCTATCACAGCAGGGGCCGGAGCAAGCACTGCAGCGGGGTGCGGGCGTTCAGCTCTGCCTGGCTCCAGGGCCATGTGGGTGGCAGGATACGGCCAGGAAGGCTGCCCAGGGGGATGGCATTCCCTCCTGCGAGGGGGCCGGAGCTGAAACTCCCCCAGCCGTGCCACTGCAGTCGCTGCAGCAATTTCTCCTGGCAGCCAGTGGCAACAAGGCATCGTTGTGGGGGTTGGCGATGCGGCTGCCAGGACTGTGGCAGCCCCAGGCTAGGGCAGAGCCCGAAAGGCAGAGCCCCCACCACCTCTATCACGACACCCGTAAGAGTTTTACAACACCCGCAATGCCATAGCTATGGGGGGGCATGCCTCAGTTTCCCCCCAGTGCAAACTAACTAATCACCAGCATCCCAGCGTGGGGCAGCAAAGCTGGTGGGCGATGCGGCTGCCAGGACTGTGGCAGCCCCAGGCTAGGGCAGAGCCCGAAAGGCAGAGCCCCCACCACCTCTATCACGACACCCGTAAGAGTTTTACAACACCCGCAATGCCATAGCTATGGGGGGGCATGCCTCAGTTTCCCCCCAGTGCAAACTAACTAATCACCAGCATCCCAGCGTGGGGCAGCAAAGCTGGTGCAGAGAAGCTTGGGGGGCACCTCTCCCCACGTCCACCCTTGTGTGCTTCCCAAAACATGCCCAGGGTGCCCCAGGCATGGCACTAAAGCCCAAGCCCTCTGTCCTGCCATGCACAGCATCTTGCCACACAACCCCTTACGCCTGCGGCTGTCCAGGCTCCGTCACCCCCAGCACTACATGATGGGGCACAGGTTCAGTCAGTACCACTGGTGCCAGCTGGGGCCGGCCAGCCAGCCCCTTCCCCGGGGAAAATTTGGAGATGGTCCCCTCTCCAAAATGAGCCATGGAGCCCAACTGTTCCACGCTGCCAGGCAGGCATACAAGTCACTCTGCCTGGGGTGCCAGAGGGCTGTTTCAGAGTCTCACTGGGGTGAGCCAGCCCCACACACCCGATTTTTTGCCTGTGGGTCTCAGCCAGGAGCACGTGGTGCTGCCCTGTGCTGGGAGCAGCTCCCCAGTGGCTCAGCGGTTTGGCACCCTGCTTTTGGCACTAGGGACAGGAGGAGACCTGGGAAGCACCTGATGGCTAAGGCCACCAGCAGACCTGGCCACGCGGTGGGAAGCCTTTTTTTTCGAGGGAGCCTGTCGTTTCCCCTTCGCAAACAGGAAAGGGGTGGGGAAGGCAAAGGCCGGCACTCGGGGCGAGCGGCGGGCGGGATGTGCCGGGGTGGCATCGCCCCTGCTTGCACAGGGTAGGGGCTGCCTCCTCCTCCCGGAGAGCTTTCAGCGACACTGACAGCCCCCAGCCACTGGGGTGGGAGCTCTGCGCTGGCCGCTGCACAGCCCCGAGCACGGGGTGCCACCCGCACCCCGAACTGAGCCCTAGCCCCTCTGCTCACCCCAGCCACAGCTTTTCTGGCTGGCAAGCCCCAGCCAGTGCTGCAGGGAGCCACAGCGGAGCCAGCGCTGGCTCCATCCCAGCAATAGAGGCGGCGCAGCCGCAAG
>NW_009193616.1:6536-6817 GCF_000690835.1 Fulmarus glacialis | reverse complement strand
CCCAGCAATAGAGGCGGCGATGCAGCATGCCGATGCCCAGAGCGATGTGCAACCTGCCCGGCCACCAGCCCGAGGCCAACTCCCCTCTGCGGGGCTCTGCCCCAGCCCTCCCCTGCCCCATCTCGGGGAACGCTCCCTGCTCTCTCCAGCCTGGGGGGCTCAGCACCACCTGGGATGTGCCCAGTACCGGGGGGGTCCCGGAGACGCAGCGTGGGGAGGCGAAGGCAAGAACGAAACCACCGGGGTCTGCAGAGAAACCTCCAGCTCAGCCACAGTGGTGG
>NW_009193616.1:5660-6310 GCF_000690835.1 Fulmarus glacialis | reverse complement strand
AAAATAGCCCTGGGAGGATGGCCGGCCACCGGCAATGTGCCCTGCCAGGACCGGGCTGGTCCCCAGGGGCCATCATGCCGCAGGCTGGCTGTGTACTCGGCACAGGCAAGGGGGCTTGAAGTGCAGCCCAGGGGAGTTTGCCTCCCTCCGGGACCGCACCCCAGCAGTGCACCCCGAGATGCCGGCTCTTCCCTCGGCCCGAAGGCAGAGCCCCAGGATGCTGCTTTGAACCTCCGCCCCACTCTCCCAGCTCTGCCACCACCATCCCCGGGAAGAGCCCGTAGTGCAGCCAGATTTGACCACAGCTGGGGCGGGTGAGTCTTCCTGCTGGGATCAGCTTGGACAGTGAAGGAGCTGCTGGAGAAGAGCCAGGAATCTGAGTTACTCAGGAATGCTGGCACATATGGCTGGTGGGCACCACACTGGCTGTCCACCTGGCTTGCAGCCCTACACGGCTCCTGATGGGATCTGCTTGGCCCCATGGCAACATGATGCCGGGACCGAACACCCGCCAACGCACCAACCTGCATTGCACCTGCATCCCGGGCAGCCACCCTCCTCCAAATGCAGCAGCCCACCGGGCACGTGCCAGGGTCCGGTTGGGTCAGAGCTCATCCCTCTCCTGAGCCGGCAGTGCTGCAAACAGCCGG
>NW_009193616.1:4185-5640 GCF_000690835.1 Fulmarus glacialis | reverse complement strand
CACCCCGTGGGCTGGAGTCAGTTGGAAACCTTATCAGGCTTTGTGATATGGCAGAGCTCTTCCGGGACCAGGCAGCCGGGGGGCTCAGTGCCCGGGGAGCGCCACCACCCACAGGCTCAACTGCATCCGCGCTCTCCGAGGATGTAGCCTGCTGCCATTGCAGGACCCCAAAACGCCCTTCCCAGTGCTGGGGGGATCCTTGAAAGGAGAGTCTGGCACTGGTCCTGACACGCCATTACGTGGTGCCACAAGGCACCGCCCAGGCCATTGAAAAGGAACGGAGGATAACCAGGAGGAGGGGAATGAGGGAAGGAGCCCCCAGAAGAAGGGCAATCCCCCCCATACCTCATCCTCCAGCAGTCACAACCTTCAGCTGCCTTTTAGAAATGAGCTTGTGCTTCCCTATCTACAGCCACATCAGTCCCCAAGCATCCCGCCAGCAGGCATCCCACCCCGCGCCGGTCCCCTCCTGCCCCTCGTGCCCGTGTACCGGTGGGCACTGCCACAGCTCTCCCACCCTGCCCAGCCGCTGACGGGCGAGAGCAGCACTTGCATAATGGAAAATGTGAGCGGGGAGAGGGCAGCACGTCTGAGAAACCTCACAAACATCCGGCTGGCGACACTGGGGCTATCTTTACACCCCAGGCACCAGCTCGGCAAGCCCTCATTAACGAGGGCAAGCCCAGCCTCCCCTACCCTGCTGCAGCCTCCTCAGCAGGGACGGTGCCCGACAGCGTCACTGTGCCCCGCAGTACAGTCCCACTGCGGGGAGTGATCCAGTGACCAGCTATCTCCTCGCCAGCCCCCGGCAGGCCACGTGCCACCAGGCTGGGAGCAATGCGGGGTACGGCTGGGGTGAAGATGGCCTTTGGTGTCCAGGACCGCGGCATGGCTGGGGCTGGCAGGAAGCTCTGGGATGGAGCCCGGGGGGGTCACCTGGAACTGCCCAGGATCATGGAGATACTCAACCCGTGGGTTCTGAATATCTCCACAGATGGAGACTCCACAGCCTCTCTGGGCAGCCCATGCCAGCGTTTGACCAATCTCACAGTAGAAAAAGTCTTTTCTTGTGTTCAGATGCAATTTCCTATTTTTTCATTTGTGCCCATTGTCCCATCGGTGGACACCACGGAAAAGAGGCCGCTTCCCTCTTTGCTGCACCCTCCCCTTCAAATATCTATCCACATCGCTGAGGACCCCCCATCCCCAGCCTCCCCTCCAGGCTGAACAGCCCCAGCTCTCCCCGTACAAGAGATGCTCCAGTCCCTCACCAGTGTCAAGCCAGGAGGATGCACTGCCCTGCCCGGGAGCCGCGTGCCACCCTCCCGCTGCAGGAAGGAGGTTTCCAGGCCTGGCCCCAGGGACCCTACCTTGCTTTCCTTGTCTTTTGGCCAGGATCCAGCCCTCGGCAGGCAGCTCTCCCCCCAGCCTGGCTCTGCAGCAAAGCCCCAACGG
>NW_009193616.1:3470-3960 GCF_000690835.1 Fulmarus glacialis | reverse complement strand
CCCCCAGCCCCACCGAGCGGCTGTGATGTATCCCAGCATCAGGAATTCAGGAACATGATCCCCCTTTCTAAATGGCAGACAAGCCATGCCCCTGCCCGCCATGGCTGTGCACATTGTTCCCACCCCGAGGGCCATGCTCCTACCCCTGTCATGCAAGACCCCGTGCCCCCTCGGTGCTTGCAGCCCCCCAGCTCTGGTGCAAGCACCCCAGGACCAGTCGCTCGCTGCAGCTCCTTGCAGCCGGAGCCGAACAGAGCAGAGCTTGCAGGATGTGCCCCCCCCACCCCTGTTTGCCAGCACCTCAACTGTCTCGATGCACCCCAGAGCTGGCACTCCCTCCTTCCCTCCATGCCCAGCCCTAAGGGGACCAGTGCCGGGGTGCAGCACAGCATCCCCCTCCCGCTCTGCCCTTGCACTCCCAAAACCTGGTGCAGGCAACTGGCAGCCCCCAGCTGCAGTGAGGAGGAGGAGGAGGAGGGGGGAGCAGGAA
>NW_009193616.1:2779-3363 GCF_000690835.1 Fulmarus glacialis | reverse complement strand
TGCCCTCACTGCCTCCACGCAGAAGCCAGCACAAAGTGCCCCGCGGGGCGCCTCGGCAATTACAGCCCGGAGAAAGCCAAGCTGGGGGTGTGGAGTGAGGAGACATGATTGATGGGCAGGTTTGAGGAGGGGATGGGGGAACGGGCATTTTGGGGGGGCACTGGAAACAGGGAGCAGCGATCAGGAAGGATTCAGCAGATCCCAAAATGATCCTCACCTGCTCCTGTCCCCATGCGGCTGGACAACACCCTGGCATGGGGGAAGCTGCTCGCTCCCATCACCAGAAACCAGGGTCCCCCCGGTCAGCTCCCCAACATGGCAGGCTCCTATAGACCCCCCCCACCACCCCCCACCGACGGCCAAAAAATAGGCCAGCCTGTGCCCCACCACCACCACTAACCCAGTTATCTCTCGGGAGCTGCCCTGGCACTAGAGTCTCCCTCACTCATTAACTGTGTGCTAATTAGGTACCTGCCTCAGTACCCACCCCCAGTCTCTGGGGTGCAGGCAATGGTTCCCCCCCATCCCAAACCCACATGGGTGCACAGGGGTGTCGAAGTGGCTCCCGACAGGGCCCGCCCCGG
>NW_009193616.1:2316-2685 GCF_000690835.1 Fulmarus glacialis | reverse complement strand
TGAGGGGTGGTGACGCCCTCTGCTGTCGGGTGTCACGGCTATGAGCCAGGGACAGCCCGACCTGGGTGGCAGCAGCAATCGCATCCCAAAATGCTCATCTCCATAGGGAAGAAAGGAGCCCATCCGGCAAGGAACCAGGGTGGCAAGCATGGTCCTGCCCATCCGGACCAAGGCAAAGGAATCCTCAGGGAAAACCCTGAACCCCGACACTGAAAACACTTAGATTTCGGAGGGGGATGCACGCACGGCTTGCTCTTAGCCCCCTCCAGCAACAGCCCTGCCCAGCTCTCACCCCCTCTCCTCCTCTCTCCCAGCTCCGCGGGCCATTAACCCAGCTGCGTCCCTTCCGCCTGTCCATCCGTCACGCCG
>NW_009193616.1:1329-2087 GCF_000690835.1 Fulmarus glacialis | reverse complement strand
CTCCCCTCCTGCATGGCTAATTGCCGCCGCCGGGCAGGATGCGGGCGGTGGCCGCGGCAGGCAGGGAGCCGGCAGCTCAGCCTTTGCCCACGCACAGCCTGTCAGCCGGCAAGGCCGGACCTGCTGATGGCATGAAGGGGCTTTGACGCCTGGGCTGGGGGCTTGGGGCACGCTCGTGTCCCTGTGTTGCTGCTGCAGGACATGGGCACAGCCCGGCCATCCACCCTTTTCGCTCAGGTTTCCTGGCATTGACAACTCCCTGCAATATCCTCCATGCTCCACAGCACAGCAAACCCCTCCAGCACAGCAAATGCTGCATGGCAAACTCCAGGGGCTGCTGCCACCCCTCCAGGAGGGTGCTGAGGGCTTGCACACAGTGCTAAGCATCCCCGGGACCCTGCCCGCCAGCCTGGCTTCCCACCATGCCCCCCGCACAGCACCCTGCACCCCGGCACAGCCCATGGCACCCACCTGGCAGCCAGGTCAGAGCGGGCAGAGGAGGTGCCAGCCTGCTCCAAAGAAGGGGAAACTGAGGCACGTTCCTTGAGCAGCCAGAGGGACTCCGCAAGAGCCCCTCCAGTGCCGCCTGCCCCGGAAATGTCTCCTGCCAAGTGGGAAAACCGCACAGTGCCGGGTTGGGAGCCTGCGACTTCCGCACCCCTGGGCAAATGCCCTTTGCCCCCCTTGTGTCAGTGCGCTGGGCTTGGCACAACAGCCAGGCCTGGCCAGCGCGAGGGGAGCTCGCCCCAGCCCCAAGC
>NW_009193616.1:728-1060 GCF_000690835.1 Fulmarus glacialis | reverse complement strand
TGCAGGCACCGCCTTGACTCACACCACCGCCTCCTTCCCGCAGCCGGAAGGTGGATGCAAAGGGACGGCTCACCCAGCACTTCGCCCAGAGCATCCTCCCCGCGTCATGCCCAGACCCCCCTCCCCAAAACACCCCCCCCAAAACTTCCTCCTCTCCCTGCTTCCCATCTGGCCGTTCAGCCCAGGTTATTTCTCCCTGAGCTTCAGGCAGGAGGTGCCTGGCCATTTCACCTTCCCTACCTAGGACACCTACAGCCACCCACTCCTGTTTGGCCAGAAAGTGCCACACCCCGTATTTTTGTAGGTCCTACCAAAATAGCTTCCTCTGAGCA
>NW_009193616.1:324-611 GCF_000690835.1 Fulmarus glacialis | reverse complement strand
CCCTCATGCCAACAGCCGGGAGGCAAAAGAGTGTCACGTCCGACCTCAAAGGTGTCCCCATCCACCCAGCAAACCACCACGGGGGACTGGATCTAGGGAAGGCTGCGGGAGCAGGGCCCGCAGGGGAGCTGGCACAGATTAATTAATCTGGGGCGCCGGGAAAGATGCCGGCCTGCAGCAGGGTGCGGATCCCAGGAGTCTATGGCACCATGATGACCCCTAAATCTCACCTCCAGAGCATCCATGGGGCAGAGCCTTCCCAAAAGAGCCCTCTTTCCCCAGGGGCA
>NW_009193616.1:0-282 GCF_000690835.1 Fulmarus glacialis | reverse complement strand
GGGGGGGGGCCCCGAACAGTGGGGTAAAATCCGTGCTCCACAGCCCTACAGGACCAATGCTGACTCTGCCACCATGGGGTGTGCACCTTTGCATGTGCTGTTCCGCAGGGCAAAGAGGCCAGACCCCTCCTGGCACTGCCCCAGGCACTGGCTGGGTTGGGTCTGCAAGCAGCAAGTGCCTGGCACTGATTTACACCCCAGAGCAGGCGAAACCCCCCCGCCCCGTTCTCGGCAGGGACCCCGCGCGCCGGCCAGCCCCCCGCCCCAGGTCCCCGTGCCCCT
>NW_009193615.1:7502-8975 GCF_000690835.1 Fulmarus glacialis | reverse complement strand
CCTGGGGCTCTCAGGGGCACCAAGGGAGCAGTTTCACAGGGGTAAGACCCACACTCCTGCCTCCCGGTACAGGCATCCAGGCCCTGCCTGAGGAGCTCCCCTGCAGCAAGCAAAGCCTCTTTTCCAACCTCCTTGCCTCTTTTCCAGCCTTTACGAGCTGCTTGGCTGGAGCACCTTCCTCCCTCCATCTGCCTCAGGGCTCAGGCCAAGTCCAGGGCTGCTCTCCTGGCTTTTGATTCATGCAACACACCATCACTGCTGCTCTGCTCCTGACTTTGAGGCCATTATCAGCACTTTCTTCACCTGCATCCCAGTTCCTCAGCCATGCCTGGGATAAGGCAGCTTGAACACCCAGAGACAGCAGTGGCTCTCCCTGGATGGCAGTGGGTGTGAGCAAAAGCCGGAGTTTGCTCTGCCTGGGAACAGCCTCCTCTCCAAGAGCTGCCCTCGGCCACCCAGCTACACCCTACAAGGAGCAGAACAGGGCCTGCCCACCAACTCCACCCAACTGTCCCAGGTGTATCCAGTCCCCAGCAGCTTCCAGACTCTGCAACGCCATCCAACACTCAGTAGCTCCGCATACCTCCCCTCGCAGTCACTCCAGACCCACTCAGCTGCAGAGCTCCTCCTGGTTTTGCTCACCAGGGCAGCATTATGACTTTAACCACAAGGTCCTGGCATTAGATATTTCACTGGTGCTAATGAGCTCATCCAGGCCCCTGGTACTCAGGCAATCATGCGCTGGGAGCCAAGAGGAGCACTGCAGACATTTACCCCTTGTCTGAGCTGCACCAAACAGATGGAGGAGGCAGGCTTAGTGTAAAGAGCAAACCAGGGCATCTCCAGCTGCTTTGTTCAATTCCCTCCTCACCCTCCTGGCCACCTTCACTCTCCCCTTTTCCCTTCCTTTGCCCTCTTCCTGATGGGCTGCATATGCAATGCCTTAACCATTGGGACAGTGCAACTGATCCACGGAGCAGAGCTACTCCAGGCAGGACAGCAAGGCGAGCAAAAGACAAACACCTACTTGCTTTCCATCAATTCATCCTCTACCTTAGTGTCCACATGCACCGTTTCCAGCCTGCAGCAATCCTGCCCTCCAACACCCCAGCAAGCACCTGGGGAGCGGAGAAGGCTGCAGCTCAGCCTTTCTCCGGGGGAAGCAGCCACCAGCCCACCCAGAGACCCCACCCGCATCCTACCTCTCCTGGGGTGGCTCAGACCCAGGTCTCTGCCATCCGTCCACTTCCCAACGCTTCCTCCCTCTGCGCTCAGGCAGAGCAGCACCAAAGGGCTCTTAGGGGCATGGAGGGCTTTTATAAAGTGCCCCAAACCCCCTCCCTCCAGCCAGGCAGTCTCACCTGTGGGGCCCTGCCCAGGCATCGCCCAGCTCGTTAGTCCCATCACCAGGGAGCAGCTCAGGCCATGCCGGTAATGGATCCCTGTGGAGCCAAGTGACCGCTCATGTGGGAC
>NW_009193615.1:2063-7469 GCF_000690835.1 Fulmarus glacialis | reverse complement strand
CTGAGAAATTTGCAATTTGATTTTCCATTTAAAAATAAAAATAAAGAAGGAAAACCAGCCCCTGCCTGCCTGACCAAACTGCTCCCCCAGCACAGACCCCCGGCAGCTGCCCAGTGCCGCCCGCGTGTGTTCACACGCCGCAGAAAAGCTGGGTTTTGCCCAAGGGGTGTTCAGCACGTCACTTTTTGCAAAGGCTGGTAACAGGCTGGGAGCCCAAGCGCCGTGTTTCAGACAAACAGGGCTGTTCCACTGGCAGATGACTTCCCTGTGCTTCTGATTTCTATTTTCTAGCCCCTTCATCTGTCTTCACAGAGTTACTCAGTACACAAGTGTGGGAAGGACAGTCTCAGCCCCAACACGCCTTTGCAGGGGCCATCTTCCCCAATTAGGTGTTGGGACTAACGACTCCCGCCATCAGAGCACAGCTTACTGCATGTTCTCGTGAGTGCTTCCAAGGATGCAGGATCAGTGCCGTCAGCAAGGGGCCCGTGATCTGGAGGGTGCTGAGCAGGGACACGGTGGCCCCAGAGCAGCCATGGCCCCTCGGACACATCTGCTCGTAGGATAAGCGCCTGGGGAGCTGTTGGTGCAAGATCAACTGCATCAGCCTTTTTAGCTGGAGATTGACAGTGTCCCCAGACAGGGTGGCCAAAGGTAATCTTCTTTATCTGTGCCTCATGCCCCTCAGATACTGAATATCAAAAAGGGCCTTGAGACACTCCTGTTATTAAATACTCCTCCGAGATTAGAGCAGTGCTTCCTTCTCTCTAGCCTCTTCCCTCCCAGCAGAGCCGATGAACACGATAACTTATCACGACCTTCCCCTGCGCTGTTAGCAATGGCATGGAGACTTATTGACCCATCTCAGAACAACATGCTGAATATTTAGGGCTTTCCCTGAGCTTGGTAAGCGATAACATCTTTATCATACAAGCCCTTTAAACCCTCAGTGCCTGGCAGACCCCTCTGCCCTTGCTGAAAGGACAATATCTCATGCAGGGCAGCAAATGCTGATAACAAAATAGTTCCTTGAGTGAACTGCAGTGCCAGGGCTGGCAGAGCGGGGTGCGCAGCCAGCAGCTCCTCTCCTGGTGCTCTCCGCTCTCCGGACACACGACAGCTACTGGCATGGACAGACAGGAGCCCAGCAGAACAGCCACCCTGCTGCAGCCTGGCAAAACCCAGGGCACGCAGATGCACCGGTCACACCAGCAGCCTCTGGCTTCGCAGCATCCAGCAAAGAGCTCTGGCCCCCAGCAGAGCGCACGCCTCCTCCCCAGCGGGCTGTGACCCCTGCTCCTTGCAGAGGGATTTCTCCTTGGGCTGCCGTCAGACCAACACCCCCCCACGCCCTCCGATAGCAGCAGGAGGGGTTGCCTCCGGGCTCAGCGCGGGCTCCATCCCACCGCAGCTTGGGCTCGTTTCCCCTGTCCGCAGACGAAGCGTCCAAGGCTGGGCTCCTGGCTGGTGTTGGCCGTGAGGTCCCTGGTGGGATCGCTCGAACCTCTTGCAATGTCCTTGCGTGATTATCCCATGTCACACCTGGGAAACACAAGCACAGGGGAAGAGGCGACCAAGACGTTGATGCACCCCGAGGAATCGGTCCAGACGGGAATACTCAGGGATGCTCAGGTCTACAAAGAGACTGTCATGGGCCGGGAAGGCTCAACCATGGCACGCGTGAGAGTCATCTGCCCAGCTCACCCCCGGGGGAGAAATGCCAAGGAATGACCCCAGACAGGGCTGGGGAAACCAGTGGAGACGGCTCTGCTCGGCAAGGGAGGGGGATGGCTGGGCAATTAGGAAGCAAAGCATCAAGGAATAAATCTGGAATCTGAGCAGAGGGAGATCAGCAAAGACACAAAGGTTGAGAGTTCAGACCCTGGGGAACAAAGTCAACCTCTGTTACATAAGGCTACAAAACTCTTAAACTCAGTTTTGCTGAGAAATGAGTTGTCAGCAATGATTAAACCCCAGAGAAGTCATAAAAACAGCAGATATTGATAAAATGGGACGCTGATACAGCAAAGCTCAGCAGCGGATGAGGGTCACCCACGGTGAGCAGCAGCACCCGAGCAGCAGGAGCTGGGCTGATGGGACACGGGGGCTTCAGAGCCAGGTTCACCTTCTGGAGCATCTCCGGGCGTTGCTGGCATGGCCAGGATCCAGGAAAGCACGTAGCTAGTGATCCTTCCCCAGGATGTAGCTCCACAAAGCCACACTCAAGGGCCTTGGGTAAATCCAGGCTCCTTTCTGAGCCTCTGAGCACCCCTCTCAAGGTGGACGAGCGGTCCTGGGAGGGGGGGTGAGTTGCCTTTTGAAGCCGAACTGCTGACCACAGAGCCGGGCACCAAAAGCCGGGAGTGTGGAAGGGACACGGCACCGGGCTGCAGGGAGCCAGCTTGGGGTGAAGGACGGCAGCCGGGGCACGGGGTGGTGGGAGGCAGGTTTCGCACGGGCTGCCTGCAGAAGGCAGCCTCCCGCCACACAAGCAATTCCATTCATGAGTACTAAAATAGCACCCAACGCCACTGATGGAGGAGGCAGATATGGTGTATGACCCAGAAGGAAGTCTAAGCTAATCTACTTCAATTAGACAAAAAACAGAGAGGATCACTCTGATATGAAGTGCTGGCTGAAGCCATCCGCCTGATCGGCAACTGCACGATTAGATAAAAACTGAACTTAGTCCCATCCCGCATGTATTAATATGAGCTCTCTGGATGTCTGGGCTATTCCATTTCAAGGGCATGAAGATGTTCCCCTCCCTGGGGTTCGTATTTGCTGCCCTCTCTTTAGCAAGATGTATCCCCGTGCAGCAGGTACCCAACCGCAGCAAAGTCCTCCTGGTGTCCTTTGATGGCTTTCGGTGGAACTACGACCAGGACGTGGACACCCCCAACCTCGACGCTATGGCTGCGGAGGGGGTGAAGGCGCGGTACATGACTCCTGCCTTTATCACCATCACCAGCCCGTGCCACTTCACGCTGCTGACCGGTGAGTCCCCGCCGGCCCCGAGCCAGACGGAGCAGCACAGGGTGCAAGCTGGGGAAGGGCAAAGTTAAGGCTTATGCATCAGTGAAGGAAACTAAGTCAAGCAGCCATCCAGCCTCAGCAGCACGCAAAGCTTTAGAACAGCTGTATTTTGGAAATACAGCAAGAGACAAGGCAATAGTTGCAGAAAGTGATAGAACTGAACCTGTATTTATCAAAGGTAAATAGCACCAGATGTCATAGGAATTATGCAGCCGCCACCTAGACTATGGTAGGAATTAGGCGGAGGCCACCTCAGCAGGGCTCATCCCTAAGTTCCGCTTTAATAACAGATCTGATCAACTCTTTTGTACATATTTATTCCCAATGCATGCAATCTGCAGCTCGAGCTGGGTGCCTGTCGGTTGTGACTGGATTTATAGTCTCTACAGGTCGCCTGATCTCCCGATGGCACTTCTGCTCATCCAACCCTGTTGACAGAGTCTGGGGTCTTCTCCTGGTTCGCTCTCGCAGCGTCCAGGCACCCTTTTTGTCTGTGTCTTGAGAAATTTCCCTCTCTTTTGTTACAGGACAGCCTGTAGTTAAAGTTTACTTAGGCTTCCCTATCTACCAGAGTCACAAAATAAAGATTAAAGTACAGTTCATGCAGCGTAAGGCTTCATTTAATTTAGTCGCTAGTGCTAAGCTCTGGCACAAGTCAGTCTCTCACTGCAGTGTCCTCCTTTTGTTTTTATCAGCATACCTAAGTTACTTATATTATATAGGTGCCGAATATCCATAGCCTCTAATCTGTGTACATATTTGAGTACAACACGTGCTACAACATTGCAAACATACAAATATAATTACAAAGGCACAAACACACAATAATATTCCATACAATATTCTCCTAATCCAGATTCCCCAGTCAGCGAGAGACAAGGCAATAGCTGCAGAAAGGGATAGAACTGAGCCTGGGTTTATCAAAGGTAAATAGCACCAGACCAACCCGATAGCCTCCTTTGATGAGATAAATGATTTTTTAGACAAGGGAGATGCACTAAATTTAATCTTTCTGGACTTCAGTAATGTATTTGATACAGTGCCACACAAGAAATCATTAGTTAAGATGGAGAAGACGGTTAGCACAAAATCCCTAACGTGGGGAAGTAACGGGCTACAGGGAAGAGGACGGCAGGTGATGCTGAGAGGAGGTTGTCAAGCTGGAGGGAGGGCAACAGGGGAATTCCTGAAGAATCGATTTTGGAGCCAATCTTATTTAAGATTTTCATTAATAACCTTGGCATAAAAGAGTGGAACATGCTAATGAAATCTGCTGATGAGAAAAGGCAGGGAGGCATTGTCAATACAAGGGAGGATGGGGATATCGTGCAGAAGTAACTGTGCAGTCTTCAGGATCAGAATAATAAAAATAGCATGACATGTAATAGTACAAAGTGCAAGTCTTTCATTTCTAATGGGAATTTCTGCTGCGTGCTGACCTCACCAGTTGTGAACAACAGAGAAAGCGAAACACCAAAGTGATAAGTTAAATGCAGGATAATGGTGACCCCCGCCTGCCCCGAGAAGGGCTGGAGCACTGGCAGGCAGCAGCGGCACCTCCAGGGGCGAAGGTGCCCCGGCTCGGGGTCCGGGTGAGACCTGCCTGGGATCAACCCCCCCGCGTGAGGAGCAGGCATCCCCCCAGCATCTCATTCCCTACCCTGGGAACCCCACTTTGTAGGAGGCAGGGGGAGGAAGGAGGCAAAGCAAAGGCAAAGGGAGGGCTGGGACGGGGTACGAGAGGCAGAAGCTCCTTGCTGACCCAGAGCCGGCCCGTTGCCCAGTGCAGGGGCGAGACCCCCCCTCCAGCCGCAGCCTGGCTCACCCCCGCCTCCTCCGTCTCTCCTGACAGGGAGATACCTGGAGAACCACGGGGTGATTCACAACATGTGGTTCAACACCACCACGGGTCAGAAGCTCCCCTACCACAGCACGCAAGGCGTGGACAGCTGGTGGGACAACGGCAGCCTGCCCATCTGGATCACCGCTCAGAGACAGGCAAGTGCGGCAGCCTCCTCTCATGCACAGACCCTGCACAGACGGATCCTGCCTGCAATCATGTAGTAAAAGCTACAGGCAAGCCACGATCTCTAGTGGCCATGAGCTAACATCCTCACTGCAAACGACAGGCTAATTAGACCAGCAAAAAAATGAAATCCCCCGACACTGGCAGGAATAATTATGATCATTCTATTAAAAATAGCAAAAAAAAAAAGGATGCATTTCAGCTTTATTAAGACATTAATAAAACAGGTTATCCTTTTCCTGTTTAAAGAAACCTCAGCCGGTTCCTTAGGGAGCATCACGAGCCCAGGGGTTTCATACACGCCAAGGCACAACCCTCATTTCCGCAGCCTCACCCAGGACCGT
>NW_009193615.1:0-2032 GCF_000690835.1 Fulmarus glacialis | reverse complement strand
GCCCGTGGTGCGGCAGCGGCAGCGGCTGGTCCCCTCTTCACTGGGGACTGCAGCAAGGCCTTCCTAGATCCCAGTAGGCTTTGAATGTGGCTTTCAGACAGGACCTGAGACCTGACCCAAGGCACGTGCCTTTGCCTGTATTTACCTGCCAGATTGACCCCATTGACTTCAGGGTGAGTGCTTATATGATCGGAGTAAAACACACCTTAGTGTCTTGATGGTCAAGAGCCCGAGGGTCCATGCAAAGTACAAACGGGTCACTGTTTCCAAAGTTATAATTAGTGTTACTAATGCAGTGAGAAAACCAACGTGCAGGAGTTCTGGGAAGGGCAGTGCTTTCAATTAATCACTTTTAATTGGCAATGAGCAAGAAAACCTCATTAGAGGCAGAGGTAGACATTAGGGGGCTGAATGAACTAACCGCATTAGTAGGTGGTTGCACTGACAGATGGAGAGATGCTGCAGAGCGAGCTCAGGTGAGTTTATGCAATGTCTCCACTAACAGGGTTTAAAGACAGGCTCTATCTATTTCCCCGGAGGAAAAGCAAAATATCAAGGGGAAGAAGTGAATATGAAGTTGGTGGAGCCCCTCTTGTTCAACTACAGCAATGAAACTAACTGGAGAGAGAATATTGACACCGTCATGGAATGGTTCACGGTGCACAACCTCGACTTCATCGCCCTCTACTTCGGTGAGCCGGACTCAGCAGGACACAAGTTTGGCCCTGAATCCACGCAGAGGAAAGACATGGTCAAGCAAGTGGACAGAACCATCGGTTACTTGAGGCAGCGGATCCGGGAGAGTGGCCTGGAATCAAAGCTCAACCTCATCATCACGTCTGACCACGGCATGGAGACTGTCATAAAGACTAACGAGATTCTCATCAAGGCAGTACAGAACTTCACGTTTAAAGACATCCAGTTTGAACTCCTAGATTATGGACCAAACGGACTACTGGTGCCAAAAGAAGGAAAATTAGAGCATGTGTATTCAGTCCTGAAAAATGCCCACCCAAAACTACACGTGTACAAGAAAGCAGACTTTCCAAAGAGATTCCACTATGCCAACCATCCCCGGATCACCCCGCTCCTGTTGTACGGCGATCCAGGATACGTGATCCATGGGGTAAGATGTATGCCCAGACACATCTTAGGGTCTTTTGGGGATCTACCTCTCTCCTCCTGTCCTTCTCATAGCACGCCAGTACCTACCCAGCCTTACACCTTCATGTTGATTGGTCTCCCTATGAACAGATGGAAATTTCAGCTCTTTGTGTAAAGACCTTCTCAGACAACAAAAGGTCCAGAAGTCTTGGAGCAGGACTTGCATGAACACAGAATATCAGTTGCAGGATCCTCTCCTAGCCTGGCATTAAGGGAAGGCCCAAAGTCAAGGCTGCAGGCAGCTTCCCATTGTGAAGCTCCTCAGTGCAACAAAATTTGGATGCACTGGCATTTAGGGAGGGAACTTGCAAGACGTAATTGCTTGAGAGCTGTGTCTAGGCAGCACCCCCCAGCTTCTGGGGGGGTTTAACATTATTAGATCAACTTCAAAAACTCAAAGAAACCAAACAGACTGGTAAACCCTATGGCTGCAGGACACAGCATGCGAGAGCCACACGCAGGAGAGGTGGAGGCATCCAGCAGTGCTGACGCTTCGGTGCCTGCCACCTCCCGGAGGCCGTGCTTCAGGGGGAGAAGGGTTTGGGCACTCACATCCTCTCTCCCTTTCAGAGACACAAGTTCCAGTTCCACAAAGGGGAACACGGTTTTGACAACGAGGCCATGAACATGAAAACCATCTTCCGCGCCGTGGGACCGGCCTTCAAGCAGGGGCTGGTGGTCGAGCCCTTCGAAAGCGTCAACGTCTACGCGCTCCTCTGCGAGCTGCTGGGCATCACCCCCGAGCCCCACGACGGCTCCCTGGAGGCCATGAAGCCCATGCTGCGCGGGCAACCGGGGGACGGTGCCGCGGGTGGGTTGCTGCACCACGCTCCCGGTGCCACAAACCTCACGGGTTTACGTGCCAAAC
>NW_009193614.1:0-1228 GCF_000690835.1 Fulmarus glacialis | reverse complement strand
GTGGGGGTCCTGCACCCAGCACCCCCTCGGGCTCCCCTGCCCCTGCACTGCAGCCATTCGCCCTTGGGAAGGGTCTCACTGCCGGCTGCGCCGCTCCTTTGCGCTGCCAAATTAAACACGGGACAATCGCCATCCCCTCCCCATCCCCTCCCTGTCCCCCTCCTCGTCCCCATCCCTGTGGACGCACGGGGACCTCAGCCGCCCCGGGGCCAGCCCGAGTCCCCCGCGCCTGGTTACTGCCAGCACGTTGGACCTGCTCTCCCCCTCCCAGCTCCCCCTGGGCACCTGAACTGGTTTTGGCTGGGATAGAGTTAATTTTCTCCATAGGAGCTGGTATGGGATTGTTTTGGATTGTGCTGAAAACAGCGCTGATAATCCAGGGATGTTTTAGTTATCGCTGAGCAGTGCTTGCACGGTGACAAGGCCTTTTCTGCTTCTCACACCGCCCTGCCAGCAAGCGGGCTGTGGGTGCACGAGGAGCTGGGAAGGGGCACGGATGGGACCCCACTGACCAAGGGATACCCCAGGCTCAGCATATAAAGCTGGGGGAAGAAGAAGGAAGAGGGGGGACATTCGGAGGGATGGCATTTGCCTTCCCGGGTCACCGTCAGGCGGGCTGGTGCCCTGCTGCCCTGGGGATGGCAGAATGCCTGCCTGCCACGGGCAGCGGTGAAGGAATGTCTGATTTTGCTTTGTTTACGCACGTAGCTTTTGCTTTTCCTATGAAACTGTCTTTATCTCAACCCACCAGTTTTCTCCCTTTTACCCTTCCCATTCTCTTCCCCATCCCACCAGGGTGGTGCTGAGCTGCCTGCTGGGATTAAACTATGGCAGCATTTCAAACTGTGCCCATTCCGCGGGCACCCAGCTGTGCCAGCACCATCTTAGCCCCAGGGGCACAGGGACACCCTTGTCCCCGCTGCAACCCCGTGGTTGGGGCAGGGATGGAGCCAGGAGCAGGGCAGGGTGCAGGGGCCGGCTGCAGCCCCCCCGAGGGACAGGCACAGGCAGGGCAGGCAGGGCAAGCAGGCCACTGGAGAAGGCAGCCCCAGGTTTTGCAGGGCTGCAGCCCGCTCTCCCAGCGACACCCGGTGGGTGTGGTGCGGGGGGAAGAGCCAGCATGGGGGGGGAGGTGCTGCTGGGGGTGACCTTGCCTCTGTCTCCTCACCTGTGTCACCTCCTGGCCAGTGCAAGTGGCTCATCTGCCAGCTCACGGCTTTGCTGATGG
>NW_009193613.1:1805-3089 GCF_000690835.1 Fulmarus glacialis | reverse complement strand
CGCTCCTCCCCACTGGGGTTTGCTGGAGGTGCCTGCCACAAAATAGTGGCTTTTTAGTGGTTTTTAGGTCTCCTGTCTCCCATAGTAGCCATAAGCAGATGCACAAGAGCGAGCAGGAACAGGTCAGGGTGTTTGATCCTCCATAATATTTTGTGTTTGAGCCCTCTAATAGTTTTTTACTGTCAACTGGTTTTAGGTCAGGGAATTTCCTGAGCCTTGTGTGGTTTGCCCTCATGTCTTTGAGCTCCTCACCCACTCTCCTCTTCAGCCTACGTAAGGTTTTTTAACACCTGCATCATCACTGGGTAAGGATTTCAGCAGCTCGGCTGACCCCTATATGGGAAAACCCATTTAACCGCCTCTAGTCCTTGCACCAGGAAAGCCTCTCTTCCTTGAAAGGGGAATTAAAATCCCTCTGTGTTGCCCGAATCCTCCCCTCTGCACCTGGAAAAGGAGGAGGCGATGGGAAGGCGGCTCCGCTGCCTGCAAACCCTGCACACGCTTCGCGGTCGTTGGGTTTCAGTGTCTCGTTGCATCTGGAAAGGCTGGAATTAAAGTTGCACGTGTGTAACGTCACACGGGCCCAGCGTGGGTGTACGGATGTGCATCACCCCGGTCCTCCGGTGCACGGCTTTAATGGGAAGCACTCTTACACCAAACCCAAACGGCTTCGCCGCGGCCCCGCGGTGATGCACAGCTCTGGGCACAGCCCCGCTCAGCCAAGCAAAGCAAGGACGGTGGCAGCGCCGGACCCATTCCTCGGCCCCAGCCGGGCACCGCCACCCAGCAGGCTCGCTGGGTTAATCAGAGGTATTGGGATTTATGCTTTTGCTTTGGGCAAACCCCTCTCTCTAAAACAGCCCTGCCCCGAATTAACCCGGGCTGCGCTCAGAGCCCTCTGTGGATCCCCGCAGATGAGTTAACCGGGGCTCGGATCCGGTATTCTCACTTGGTCATGCCCAGTTACTCCATGGGAAGTAAAATAAGGACCAAAGAGCAAGAAATGCACTTAAAAATGACCAGCACCTCTGAAGTGGCAGCACTGGGAGCAGAAGGAGCAAACCAATCTCTGGGAGGAAAAAGTGCTAGTGGCACCGAAAAGAGTTTGGGCGCAGGGGACGGCCGGGGTCCCACAAACGAGATGACCGAGGAGCCGCTCGCTCGGATAACGCAGCCGGTGGCAGAGATGGAGACGGCTCCCAGGGCCCGTTAGGAAGTCATCGGTATTGCCCACAGTGCGGCCGTGCCAGTGCCCGGTGGTCGGGCTCGCCGGTGGCGTTTGCC
>NW_009193613.1:0-1685 GCF_000690835.1 Fulmarus glacialis | reverse complement strand
TTGCTGGGCGGGAGGTGAATCTTGTTGGACACGTTTTCTGACAGGTCAATTAGTTCTGCACCTTTTTTCCCCTGATCTACCTGTCAGTCCCAATATTATCATTAATTAGCGCGTACGTCCAGAGTCAGCTAATGCAGCGTAGGCAGCCGGCTGGCCTGTCATTAGCTGCGCTCGTGGTAGAGGCCAGGGCTGATCTGATCACGTATCCCGGCGTCCCCACCGGCACAGCTCGCACCGAGGGTCACGCTCACGCCTGCAGTGCTCGCGGACCGGTTTTTTTTTTTGGTTTCCCGTCGGCTGCTCCGGGTCCTGCCGGCGTTGCACAGCGGCTCCTGACAGCACTTGTTCTGCTGAGTCAGCAGGTTCCTCGCCCCGGCTGAGTCAGCAAAAAGCACCATCCCACCCACCCACCGGTGCCAGGCTGTGCCCCGGGGAAGACGGGCGCTGTGGGAGGTTTTCCCCCCGGCACCTCCCGGGCAAACGAAGCGGCGGGTGCAATATTACATTTCTACCAGTTTGATGCCACCTGCGGCCAGAAGCTGATCCCAGCGTAACGCCAGCACAGAGGTGAACAGAGAAGAATTTGGCCCCGCAGGCAGACGCGATGGCAGGTCAGTGACTTGCGTGGTGACATTACAGCGGTTTTGGTCCACAGCCCTGGGGCTGGATTTACCGCTGCCTTGCTGGGCTCTGAGGTCCCCGGCTGCAGACCCAGCGGGTGCCACCCCACCAGAAGCTGTAGGGCTTCACGGGCCAAAGCCACTTCCCCAGGTGGGGCACGGGGCTCCCCAAACATGGGGGTCGCTGCAGCCTTCGAGCTTTCCCAGTCCGCCGGGCTCACCGGCACAGAGCTGCACCCCTGGCTCAGTCCCTGTCCTGGCCAGAAAGCAAAGGGGTGTTTGGGATGCTGAGCTGGGCACCGACACCTCCCCTCCAGCAGCCCCCGGTGCCAACCCCTCCTCACGTCCATTCCTTCCCACTTCCCTCCAGCATCCTTCTCGCAGGACTGGCACGTCCCTGGTCCCGGTTGCTGCCTGTCACTGTCACCGGTTACAGCCCAGAGTTGGTATCACCCATCTCAAGACCCGTCTCAAGGTCAAGAAGAGCTTTGGGGTTATCTCCGTGCTCTCCCCAGGCTCCGCTTTCCCACCAGCGCGCTCCCTTCATCAGCAAGAAAACTGTCTTTTCTTAACACTTATTAAGCCCTAGTTTTCATCTTACTCATTACTACCAAGTCATTAAGCTGGCAAGGAATTAAATGAGGTGAAATGAAAAGAATTGAAAGACCGAAGGGTTTGGGGTGGTTGGGTTTTTTTTAAAAAGAGACCAGAAAATAATCTCCCAGGATTAAGCAGGTGAGAGCGACTAACCCTGCGGAAGGGCACGTAAGACTTCAAGACAAGGTTTCTAATTAAGAAGAGGCACCGAAGGACCCCGAGGGCCGTCTGTCCGCTCCTCCCTGCCCGCCGAGGTGACAGCGAGCACAGCCGGGCACCGGCGGCTCCCGGACGGTGAAGTGGCTCCTCCTCATCTGCTCAAATAAAAGACGCTGCAGTGAGAAACGGGGGGGCCCAGTGGGCATTTGTGAGGCTTCCAAAAATAGTCTCTGCCAAAGTCACTGCTGTCAGTGCCAGACTAAGGCCCTGAGCTTATATATATGTATATATACGTATGGGGGGGAGTAT
>NW_009193612.1:536-1447 GCF_000690835.1 Fulmarus glacialis | reverse complement strand
CCCCCAGGGCCACCCCCACCCCTCCCCCCAGGGCCACCGTCACCATCGGGGCCACCGGTAGTGCCACCGTCAGGGTCACTGTCACCGTCACTGTCACCATCGGGGCCACCATTAGTGCCACCATCAGGGTCATTGTCACCATTAAGTGCCACCATCGCTGTCACTGTCACCTTCAATGTCACCATCGGGGCCACCGTTAGTGCCACCATCAGGGTCACTGTCACCGTCACTGTCACCATCGGGGCCACCATTAGTGCCACCATCAGGGTCATTGTCACCATTAAGTGCCACCATCGCTGTCACTGTCACCTTCAATGTCACCATCGGGGCCACCGTTAGTGCCACCATCAGGGTCACTGTCACCGTCACTGTCACCATCGGGGCCACCATTAGTGCCACCATCAGGGTCATTGTCACCATTAAGTGCCACCATCGCTGTCACTGTCACCTTCAATGTCACCATCGGGGCCACCATCAGGGTCACTGTCACCGTCACTGTCACCTTCAGTGTCACTGTCACTGTCACCGTCACCATCGGGGCCACCATCAGGGTCACTGTCACCATTAAGTGCCACCATCAGTGTCACTGTCACCGTCACTGTCACCTTCAGGGCCACCGGCACTGTCATGGTCAGTGTCACCTTCAATGTCACCTTCGTCACTGTCACCATTGGTGCCACCATCGCTGTCATCTTCGTTGTCGCCATCACTGTCACCGTCAACGTCATCATCACTGTCACCATCAGGGCCACCGTTAGTGCCACTGTCAGGGTCACTGTCACCATTAAGTGCCACCATCGCTGTCACCGTCACTGTCACCTTCAGTGTCACCATCAGGGCCACCATCACCGTCACTGTCACCATTAAGTGCCACCATCGCTGTCACCGTCACTGTCACCTTCAGTGTCACC
>NW_009193612.1:0-395 GCF_000690835.1 Fulmarus glacialis | reverse complement strand
CCATCAGGGTCACTGTCCCCATTAAGGGCCACCATCGCTGTCACTGTTGCTGTCACTGTCACCTTCAGGGCCACCATCAGTATCACCATCAGGGCCATCATTAGTGCCACTGTCACTGTCACCATCAGGGCCACCATCGCTGTCACCATCACTGTCACCATTACGGTCACATCAGTGCCACCATTACTGTCACTGTCACCATCAATGCCACTGTCACCAGGTCACCATCATTGTCACCACCACTGCCACATCAGCGCCACCATCGCTGTCACTGTCACCATCACTGTCACCGTCAGTGTCACTGTCACCATTGCTGCCACCATCGCTGTCACCATCGTTGTCATCATCACTGTCACATCAGTGACACTGTCACTGTCACCATCACTGTCACCGTC
>NW_009193611.1:4441-4854 GCF_000690835.1 Fulmarus glacialis | reverse complement strand
GCCAGACACCCCGCCGGCACAGCGTGCATGGCCCACGGCCCCCGAGGGGGCTCTGGCTGCCTGCGTGGGCTGGCACCTCGTGCATGGGGTGCAGGCGATGCCGTAGACCTGGAGGGTATGTGTCCTCCCCCTGCACCCTCCGCACCCCCGGGCTCTGCTCCCGCTGCTCCAAGGAAGGTGAGGGATGGCTGCTCTCCCTGGGACCTGCCAATCCAGGCTGCTTCCAAGGATGCTCTGTGTCCTCGGGCATGCTGGCTGACAGCCCAAAAGAACCAGTGCAGCTTTTTGGGGCTGCATTTTTGGCCAGAGCACCCTGATCGGGCCTCTTTAAAGCATCATGGTTGCTCAGCAGGCAGTCCTGCTGCCAGGGGTGGTTGCAGGAGGGGATACGGTGCCCGTGCTCCCCGGCCGCC
>NW_009193611.1:2642-4428 GCF_000690835.1 Fulmarus glacialis | reverse complement strand
CCCGTTCCAAGGGGGATCTGCAGCCGTGTTTGGTTTTGTAGTCCAAGCTCTGGATTTATTGCTTCCAGGTCCTTGTGTGTTTGTTCATTAAATGAAAGACGGCTGGGTGAGCCTGCTTTCCACTCCTCTGGCCCCCCTCCTGCAGCCCCAAAGGGATTCTTCGGCCTCAGGATGATGCCTCCCTTCGTGTCTCACAGGCACCCAAACACCCAGCAGGGCTGCATGAGCAGGGGACACATCCATGTGGGGACATGTCCTGTGAGACATGTCCCGATGCCCCCAGTCAGATGCCAAACCAGTGCCCTGGGGGACGGGGACAACATGGCTTTGGGCTGAGGGTGAGCAGGGGGCAGGTGCTGGTACCACCCTGGCCACCGCCCCGGGCACTAAGGACCATGCTGGGGCACAGCATGTGGGGGCACGGGGCCCGACCGGGGGGCCCTGGCTGGGTGTGCTGGAGTTGTCCTCTGTCCCCAGGCTGATGCTCCCCTTCTGCTGTGGCTGGAAGACATGAGCTCCCGATTAAAGGTTATTTCAACCAGACGGAGGGGCTGCAGCGGCCGGGGGAGCGCGCAGCAGGAGGGGACGGGGACAGAACGCGTGAGAGATGAGAGGAGAAGCCAATTTACGCTGGAATGTAAATACGGCAGCGGCATGCTGCTCCGCGGGGGACATCCCCCCGCTCCTGGCCCTGGGACCAGGGCAAGAGCCGCCTGCGACAGCTCAGACCTCGTCCGTGCCACGGGATGGCAGAGCCCGCGTCTCACCTGGGCACTGTGCAGAGGTGAGGAGGAGGAGGGTCAGGGACTGTTGCAGCAGCCCAGTCCCACCGCTGCTGCTCCTGCTCTCAGCAGTGAGGTACAGCGGCTCGCACGTCCACTGGCAGAGGGATGCAGTCTCAGCCATCCCCTAATAATCCTAAGAATCAATAGCAGCGTCTCTAGCCCCCCTGGATGTGCAGAACAACAGCTCGGAGTTAAGAGGGGAACTTCTCAGCAGGATTAACTCTGAAACCTAGTGACAACACTTTAAGTATCTGTGCTATCTGTGTCCCTGCTGCTCATTCTAGCAGCTAGCTCTTACTAATGAGCTTTATTCAACAGCACTAGATTTGTCTGTTAGAGCAACCTCCGGGGGTCAAGAAGTAAGGTTTAAAGATGCAAATATTCTGTGAGATATCCAGATTTAAATGTCTTTTTTTTTGTTCCTTAGCCTGGAGTCCAGGGATAAGTTTTAAAGGAAGCGAGGAAAGATCCTCCAGAATGTGAGACAAAGAAACTTTTTTAAAAGAAAAGACTAACTAAAATAAAAACGCAATTTTTTTTTTTTTTTTTAGCCTAAAACCACTGAATTTTGAAAACTTTCCTTCTGCTCACCCAGGGCAGTGTGAGCACAGCTGCCCCAGCCCTGGGGAGCAGGTCAGGTTCATCCACTCCTCTCCGGTGTGCAGAGCATCGCCGGGGGAAGCCGTGCCCTCGCTGGCGGGTGCCGGGAGCGGCAGCGCAGGGTGAACCCCAACCAGCCACCTCACTACCCAGGGCAGAGGGAGCTCAGCAGACAGGTCTGTGGCAGGTGACAAAGAGCCTCAAACAAGTCCCTAAAAGGTCCAGCCCAGGCTGGCAGCGGGCTCCTCTCCTGCCCCGAGGCTGGACCCCAGTGCAAGGACCTGAGCACGGACACAGATGCTGGGAGAATTCACACCCTAAGGCAGGTTGTTTTTTTGGGTTTTTTTTTAATCTTCCACATGGCTTTTTTTTTTTTTTTTTTTTTTTCCTTTTTTTGGCGG
>NW_009193611.1:1808-2240 GCF_000690835.1 Fulmarus glacialis | reverse complement strand
CCCCCCTTTCCCAGCCCCAGCTCCCCGTTAGCTCCGGGGCGAGCAGCCCCCTTCACCACCACGATGGTTTTTAAACGAGAAAATAATGTGATGTGCGTCCCTGGGTCCAGGTTCTGCCCGGAGGGTTTCTTAATGCCGAGCGACTTCCTTTGCAAATTAATTGCAACTTTCGTTGGGTGAAAATAGCCCTGGAAGCCCCTTCCCCCCAGGCTCTTCCGCATGTGATATTACTCAGTTCATAATCTGATTCCTGCGACTCTATTTCTTCCTTCCCCTCCCCGGCGTGCCGGTCCCAGCAGGATGACCCACCGGCAAAGCAGCCGTGCCGGGGCGAGGGGAGCATCGCTGCTGCCTGGCCGAGCCGGCCCCGGCTCTCGCTTTGCAGCAGACTGTGCAAGAAAACCTCAGCGCGGGGAAACAGGAACCCGGCTC
>NW_009193611.1:1401-1734 GCF_000690835.1 Fulmarus glacialis | reverse complement strand
GAACCAGCCATGCCTGGTGGACGCTATCGCAGGAGAGGGGTGGTGGAGGGGCTGCCGGGGTGGTAGGGGCTCACAGCGGGGGATTAAAAAGAAGAGTTAGGTGGAAAAAGTGTCCAGAGGAGCCAGGAGCCCAACTCAACCACCAGCTGGGCTGGATGTGGCCCCGGGGATGCTTTCTGCTGGCTTTAAGCCGCAAGAAGCAGAGCCTTTCCCCAGGAGCCGTGCCTGGGGGTTTGCACTGGGTCGCTGCAGGTGTGGAACAGCAGCCTTGCAGCCCCGGGCCGGGGGCTTCCCGAACGCCCTAAGGCAGGGAGGTCCCTGGTGGTGCGGGTG
>NW_009193611.1:1076-1353 GCF_000690835.1 Fulmarus glacialis | reverse complement strand
GATTCACCCTGCGTGCTCTCCTTTCCTCGCATTTTTCTTCTTTATGCTCAGTTAATGCTTTTATATTTGCTCACACTGAGCATCACAGGTAGCACAGCATCCCATCGCCCCGGCGGGTGATGGGGCAGGGAAGGGGTTGGGGATGTGCCCTGTGCCATGCCAGGGCGGTTGAGCCGGGCTGGAGCGCCAGCAGGACAGAAACACCAGGAGCAGCACCGGGCTCTTCCCAGCGGTGATGCCATGAAGATGACCTCTCTGAAATGCCTATGCAGGTCAT
>NW_009193611.1:0-1034 GCF_000690835.1 Fulmarus glacialis | reverse complement strand
CGATGCTGCCCGGCGGTCATCTCACCGAGCGGATACCCACGTTTGATGATTTTGCTCCAGGCGTACGAGCTGCACGTATCAAAGCTGAGCCACATCTTATCTCCTGGCTGTGTTCCTGCCTGCTCCCAGCCTGGGAGTCCCAGCTGCGGGGTGTCCGCAGTGGTTCCCCGACACCGTGTGTCGCGGTGGATTTGAGGTGCCAGTTTGGGGGGGGGGAGAGCCCCAGGGCAGGTCTCTGGGGTGCGGGTCGGAGGGGCCGGCACAGCAGGGGCCCCATCTGCCAGGAGGATGCTGGTCATTGCTGTAAGGTCAGCCTTAAATAATGGGAATAATAAAATAAGGCAGCCTGGAGGGAAGAAGAGAGCAAACTGAATCTTAATGGGGTTGCAGGGATGCAGCAGCATGATCATTTCATGGAAATAATTTTTGAAAAGGAAAAAAATCATCAAGTGTCAGTTGAAGGATGTGGGACACAGCAGCCAGGGCACAGTCCCACGAGGCCACAGAGGTGGCCTGTGCCCCCGTCCCCACCGAGGTCCCACACCCATGAGCTGCTCCGGCCCCGCTGTGCTGGGGAAGGCCCAGGGCAAGCTCTGGCTGCAGAGGGGTGGGAAACGGGCCCGAAGGACGGAGGGAGAAGCTGGTCGGTGCGGGAGGGGGACTGGCATCTTGTCACCACTTTACTGCAGCTGAGCGTGGTGCCTGGTGCGAAGGGGCAGGACTTTTGCTTTTAGGGATGGCCAAAATCTATGGAGAGTTGTGGTGGCAAACACTGAAAAAGGAAGTTTTAGAAGGGAAATAAAATGTTAATGCCTCAGGGCTTAAGGTGATCCTCGGTGCCAAGGCAGGAAAGTAATTAGTGCAGTAGATGGGGAAATAACCAGCATTAAATGGAAGCAGGGCGAGGGCAGGTTGAAGGGGCCGCGAGAAGGAGGATGGGCAGGGGCTCTCCAGGAGGTGGCAGGGGCCGAGCCCTGAGCCCGGAGCACCCCAAGACCCCTCCAGCACACCACGCCCCGGCAGCACCCCTCTTG
>NW_009193610.1:334-1199 GCF_000690835.1 Fulmarus glacialis | reverse complement strand
GACACGCGTGCACGCCTCACGACACGCGTGCATGTCATGCTCTGTGCATGGACACCCGGAGCCGTGTACAACACCCGCATGCGCTGTACTGCCCTGCAACATGGCTGCACACACCATAACATGTGTGCATATGCAGCTACACACCGTAACACATATGCACATGCAGCAACATGCTGTAACACACATGCACAGACCCGGTAGCGTGTGCAGATGCAGTTACACAACCCTTATCGCACGCGTGCCCCGAAACATGCCTGCACAAGCCACAACATGCATGGTCGTGCTGAAACATGAGCCAACATGCCTGTGTAAGCTGTAAAACACATGTGACGCTACAACATGCTGCTGACACATGCTGACACACGCTGACACACGCCGACACACGTGGCCCCCATGCCCCGGCAGCTCCTGGTGCTCTCACACACGCACACATGTGGGCACGCTCATGTGCACGCTCACACGCGTGTCTGCACAGACGTGCGTGCTCCCACAGGTGTGCACAGGTACGGTCGTGCACATGCTTGCCCGTGCCCTGCCCTCGCGCACACACACACTCACACGCTCACACACACTTGCACACGCACAGTCCGACAGGCTCCCACCCGCTTGCACAAGCACAGCCATGCCCACACGTGTGCTCCCACACCCTTGCACACGCACACGCCTGCTCCCACATGCTCCCACCCTCTTGCACACGCACCTGCCCCCCCGCACACACGCAGGCACGCTTCCCCCGCCTTGCACACGCGCACAGATCCCCTGTGCCCCCACGGCCTTGCACACACGCTCCTGCCTGCTCCCACCTGCACGCCTGCTCCCACACGCTCCCACACGCTTGCACACATGCATACACACGCTCCCTCAC
>NW_009193610.1:0-248 GCF_000690835.1 Fulmarus glacialis | reverse complement strand
CCTCTCGCAGCCTTCCACTGACTGCACACGCGCACGCACACCCCTGCGTTCTCCCACACCCTTGCACACATGCGTGCACACCCCTGCGTGTTCCCACCCCCTTGCACACGCGTGCACACCCCTGCGTGTTCCCACACCCTTGCACACACATGCACACCCCAGCACGCTCCCACCTGCACGCACACACCCGCACACCCGCTCCCGCGCTCCTCCATGCGCGCACGTCCGCTCTCACACGCTCTCACACA
>NW_009193609.1:10982-17651 GCF_000690835.1 Fulmarus glacialis | reverse complement strand
ATCCCGGGCAGGGCTGGGGGTCCCCCCGTTTGGGTCGGGGGGAGCCGGCGGGCTGCGTGGCATGGGCACGTCGTGCACAGCATCCCCTCCAGCACCCCCTCCGCCCGGGGCCAGCCGGCGCGGGGAGCAGATGGGGAGGTGGAGCCGGGCTGCTCGGCCGGGTTTCAGGCTACGATAAAGCGAAGTGACGTAGAAAACTAAATACCTGTTATCGGAGAAAAGCAAACAGAGCCTCCACCTGCCTCCAGCCTTTCTCCCTTCAAGGGCAGGCTGCACGCCCGGCGTGTAGCTCCCTGTAAAAGATGTTTTATTATTAACGTGCTTGCTTTGGCTTGGCTGTGTGGTTGAGAAATCCAAGCTTGACTCCAGATAATGAATGACAAACATTTGTCTGGACTTAACTATTTTATTCTAACTATTTTTCTTTTCCTCCTGGAAGTTTACAGTAAGTTGTCGACGATGTGCCCTTTGACATGGATTAGTGCTGACGCCTCCCAGTTGGATCTTCCCATCCTTTTCACATCTTGGTTGTTTCTTTTCAAGGGAGGCTTTTGTGCATGTCTAATCTATTTAAAATGAAAAATAAACAAGAAGTGGACTGATCTCTGAAGGGGCAGTTGGGTACGAGGGCGGTGCTGGCTTCCCCGCAGAAGAAGGCGAGCTTTGGGGTGGGATGGGGGGAATGACGGTCCTGCCGTGCCCAGGAGAAGGCCTTTCCCCCCAGCACCCTGGTTTGGTGTCAGGGGGTGCCAGGACCAATGGCTGTCACTGACTTCTGGTTTACAGACCCCTTAAAAGCTTTCTAGCAAGTGTGTGGATGGTGAGTTCAAGCTTGTGGGCTGGGGAATCGGTGCTGTCCCCTCTCTGCTCCACCACCCATCGCTTTGTGGTCCCTCTTAGGGACCTCCCTTGCGTCCACTGTCACGTACGTACGTGGGCTAGATGGCCCTTGCCTTAGAGCTGATACCTCTCCCACCTATATGTAATACCAGGTAATATATTTAATAGTGTGTGCAATATTGGCCATATTGAACTGGAACCCCTCTGTGCATTGCCGGGGTTGTGTCGGGTGCCTGCAGCTCCCTGCATTTGGTAGGATTTTGGATGCCCCTTTGCAGGTGGGACTCGGATGCTCTTTTTCTTTCTCTTCAGCAGCAGAGCTGGTGGAAGAGGAGGCACCGCTCCTCCTCCCCCTGCAAGGCCAAAACAGTCATTATAAAGCCCTCAAAAATAGGGAAATGGTTGGGATAGAAATGTCAACAAACCGCTTCTAGCTGACCCGGTGGCTACAGAGGAAGCCCTGTGGTTTTGAGCGTCTCTGACTTGGGATCAGGCTTGGTTTTGCCAATCCAAAGCTGAGTATGCTGCCTTTGCCGAGGATAATTCTCCCTCGGTGATGCTGTCCCGGTTGCAAGGCGCGGGTGGTGCGGTGCTGCCGGGGGGCTCGGCTCTGACCCTGCAAATCAGTAGTTTGGGTTTAGCATCTTGGCTCAGGCTTGGTCTTAGCTTAGTGCCTAAGCTGTGGGTGAGAGGGGAAGCGCTGCACTGGATGCCCGAAAACCTTGTGCCTGGCTGCCTCCGTCCTCCCCGTCACGCTTTTAAGATTTTGCCTATTTAAAGAGGATTTGGCTGTTCTGTGGGACAGGGCTGCTACCTGAGGTACTCCACTGGACGGCCCGGTATTTACTGTGAAGGTTTCAGAGAATTGGCTTCAACTTTAAGTCACTGTTTATTTGTGGTTGCTGAACTTGTGCTGTTTAATGGAAACATTTTCCTTTTGAAGGTGAACTATCGCTAGAAATAAATACAGGCAATACCTCGTGGCTGAGGCGGACTGGACGGAGCTACCGCGTCCGTCAGTGTCGGCAGCAGCGTGATGACTAAGGAGGGAGAAATTAAAAGCCGATGTGCAGCCTTGATTGAAGTCATTAATCTTCTGCAGGGCTTGGGGATTTAAAGCAAAAGCGAGCGGGAGGCAGGGGCTGGCGGCTGGCCTCGGAACCCCCTGCGATGGACTCTGTCCCTGCTCCATGTGCTCGGGGTGTGTTTGTCCTCTCTAAATTTATGCCATCCCTGCAGTTGATGGAGAAAGGTTTGGAGTGTAGCTTAGATGCACCGAGATGTCCCCTGCCGCTGTCTGCCCCCGCTCAGCGGGTCCCCAGCAGATGATACCGGATCTGCAGCGGTTCCCCGCTCCCAGTGATAAGTGACGGCTTTCTCCGACCAGGTGCCTTTTTTCCATGACGTGCCCTGGCCTGTATCAGTTCCCTCTTTGGAAGCTCAACTTCTCCTCCATGGATTTGCCAGCAAATTTTGTCTCGTTGCAGTATCTGCAACCCAGTTTGGCTGGTGCTTGGTGAAAGCAAAGGTGAAACAAGTTCTGAAAGGGGGAGTTAAAGTCATCTGATGCGAGCTGGGAGTAAATGCATCGCCGTGTCCCGTGCAAAGTGTAGCAGAGCAAGCACAAGGTTACATTATAAAATAAGAGAATAAAACTTACGGAGCAGGAAACCTCTCTTCCCAGCTCGGAAGGTGTTTTCTTTGCCCTATCCCAGCAGCTCTCCCTGCTTACAGCACGTTATAACTTACAACTCCTTCTCTGGCAAGAGTCACGGTAACTCCAAATTAGCCCGTAGCGCTATGTCGTCATAACCTTGAAACAGGACCCAAATGGCAAAACCTGCCCGAAACCAGTTGTGATTACTCATGCTTCGTGCTATCCCTCTCCTCCGCTGGAGTTTCTGCTATGGTAATTCCACTTATTAAGCAAGGAGACAAAACACCTTTATTAAACTTGGAACTGAGCTCGGGAGCCATGAGAGAACGGGGACTCGCTGGCTTCAGAATGTTTTCACCTCTCCAGTCCCCTCTCCCTTCCTCTGCACAGCCTGTAGAGTGAACGAGAGAGGAAGAAAGAGACTTTGCTGTTTGTGATGAATAAAAGTCTGCATTTAAATGTGTTTATTTAGAGTAGGAAAAAAAACTTAGGAAAGCGTATCGGGAATGAATCCTGTGATGTTGGGGCTTCACTTGATCGCCAAGCTTGAAAATGCAATGAGCCGAGATGGACGGGGGTCTTAGCTCAGGCTCTGTAAAGCTTCTTTTTATTAACACTTTCAGTGAGTGTTTATTAACACCGCGGATAAAGAAGCCTTTGTTAATGGGTCTGTCCCTTTGCTCCTCCGGTGGAGGAGCTGAATCTTGAAAGGAATTGCCCTGGGCACCTGCTGGACTTCTGATGAAAGTTTTCGTTCCAGATTTTCTCCACAAGCTTAAACATAAAGTAGCCTAAACCCCCCCCAAAGCAAGTCTGCCCTCTCCTCCTCCTTAGAAAAGCAAAAAAAAGTTGTAAAAATGCCTCTTGCCGCCTGTGTGCGGAGCTGTGCGCGGTGGCCCCTTGCCCTGTGCCTGCAGAGAGCATCGCTTCATGCTAAAGCAGCTGAGAAGACGTGCGTGAGCCCCTTCAGCAGTTTGGTCTTGAGAGGATTTGAAGAGAACCGCTTGTGTTCGTCTTGCCGCCCGTGGCTGTCCTGCCGCAGGGACGAGGGAGGTCTGCTCTGGAGGAGCTGGGCGGAGCGGGGGTGTTGCGGTCCGTCGTGGAAGCGCCCGCGCGATCATCTGGTGACATGGGGACACATCTGCCCGGTCCCGGGGTCCACAGGGCACGTCGGAGGAGCGGGTCCTGCCCCGAGGTGCGGCTCAGGGTCTGACCTTGCTTCTTGTCTTGCAGCAGCAGGAACCCCCTCGGTCCATCTTCAGCTTCTTAGGGATGCCCGAAGTCTCCTTCTGAAGGCATCTCCCATCTTGGGGAATGATTAGAGCAGTTTAAAAAGCGCTCCCCCTCGCTTGGAGGGAAACCTGGCCGTGATACTTGGGCTGCCCCTGTGGGTGAAGGTCGTGCGTGCCCCGGAGCTGGCCGGCTGGCCCTGGCAGCCCTCCGAGGGAGCGTCTCCTGCTTCCAGGAGGTGCAGAGCGCTCCTCTGCCTCTCACCGGGCGAGGACACGGTTCCCAGCATTTTCGTATTGAATTATGGATTGATTGCACGCCTGCGCCGTTGCTGTTAGCATCTCCGCGCTTTTGTTCTGCCTCTCCTCCCAGTGAAAGAGCGACTGCTTTAGATGAGAGAAAGAAAAAGGATGACTTACCACATCTATCCTATGTTGGACCAAGCTTTAGTAACTCTGCCCGGTGTGAGTGCCGAGGGAAAGCTGCAGCTCCCTCTGTACGTCGACGGAACACCTGGTTACACCGCGGCTACACCTGGTGTAAAGAAATTGGGTTATGTCTTTGCTACCAAACAAAGATGCATTCTGCAGTGAGATCAGCCATGTGTATTTGCCACCTCACCGGGAAACCTCCCCAGAGGTCCCAGCTCTGCGTGATGTGCCTGCGTGGAGGGATGCATGCTGCCACGGTCCCCAGCAGCTCACCTCCCTTGGGCGCAGGTTTCAGCCACGGCAGCCGAGGGTGCTGGAGCCTTATCACCCGCTGTATGATTTCCGTACTGCACAAAAAATGGTTTTACAGCAGTCTGAACTTGGCCGTTCCCTTTTCTTCTCGAAGGCGGTGTCAGCACGCCCGCGGACCTGGGGCAGCGATGGCCTGGGACTGCAAAACCCACTTGCCTGCACCCGGGTAGCTCCCGGGGTGGGTAGTCCAGCGGGTGCTCGGCAGCCGGCGGGGTCCGGGGTGGTCTGGAAGGAGGAGGTTGGAGGTCGCATCCGTTCCCGCTGAAGCTGAATTTGACACCGAGAGCACGAGGAGTTCATTGCGGTGACTCAGGAAAGGAGAAGCTATTGCATCTGCAGGCCTGTCAGCAGGCAAGGTCCAGAGGGGAAGAGGCTCTGGAAGGCCGCGCACTTTGCAGCAACGTGTTTTCGTTTTAAGTAACTTAATTGCGTCAGACAAATGTGCGGGCAGGAGGCAGCTCCCGCGGCGGGGCAGATCGGTTCCTTGCCAGCTGGACAAAGTCCGCGGGTCGCAGCCTGCGCGGCTTCCCCGGGAGCGGAGCCCCGGCAGCCCGGGGAGGGGGGAACAAGCCACAGCTACTGAGTTTGTGCAAAAAAGTTCTTGGATAAAGAGGGGGAGGGAAGCCCTGGCTTCGTTAGTGGAGCAAAGGCGTCCTCCCGTGCATGCTTCACTGGGGGTTTGGGGTTGAAGGAGATTTGCCCTTCTTGACTTGCGGTTTGTAACCATCTTAGTGATGGAGAGCGCAGGTCTCTGGTGATGCCTTCCTTAATTGCTATATATTTAAGGTATCTAGTGGCTGTAATCTGCATCTTATTGGAATTTCTTGCAAGGAAGTGTTTATTTGTTAATTCAAGCAAGGAGAAATCACTGGTATTGTTTAATTTCCCAGCATGCAGCTCTCCTGCCAACGGGATCCTGCCTTAATGCGTCTTGATACTCACCGGGTGATGGTCAGAGCTGGTAACGTGAAGGGAAATGAGGTGATAAAGCCAGGCCAGGATTTGCGTGCTGGCCCATGGACTGGGCTCTTCAGCCCTGCACTGGCATCGTCTCTGCACCATGGCTCCTGGGCGAGCCTTGATGTGACATAAAGGAGCAAAGACAGAGAACGCAGCCTTCAAATTTTCTATATCGCTGCTCAAATGGTCAAAACTCAGGTATTCTGGGTCCTGTGTGAACTTGTCTGAAGTTTTACCTTCACTGATGGCTCTCGGCAGTAGCAAAGTCCTCTCCTCTACAGGAGCCATCTAGAGCAAGACCAGCTGTGGTGGTTTGAGGAGTTACCACTGCCCGTTCTCCATCCTCTGCTGGAGGTCCTTGCTTCTCGGCAGGAGACCCGTTAGGTGCTGTGGGATGAGGCACCATCCTGGGTGGGCAGCTGATGGATGGGAACTTGAGATGCTTTTAATAAGGCAGAGCCCCTGGGAGCCTCGGCTGAGGACTCCTGAGCGTTTCGCACTGGTTCGTACCAGCATCGACACTGTCTGAATCAGTCACAACAAATTAATGCCAGAAGAAGGCGGCTCGAGGACGAAGCTCTCCCGTACAGACCCGGCAGCATCGTGGGGATTTCGGCAGCCGCAAACGGTTTGTGCTGTTTCAGCTGGGCGCGAGGGCTAACGTGGCGTGCCAGACGCTGAGCTGGGCTTTCTGGCTTATTTGGCCGGGCAGCGATCAGATGGTTTCGTGCAGAGTTGTCTTTGTACTGGTGGAAGATGGGTGTTGCAGAACTGGTTTCCCCTTCCCCCCCTCCCGCCAGCCTGCTGGCTTTTGCTTTTGCATTTTATATCCTGCTCTTGGCTTTTATATTTCTTTCGAGTTAGCTTTGCCTTGTTCAGCTGCTTTATCCCACACCGCTCGCCTTCCAGCAGCACCAGTTGCAATGCTGGAGGAGCCGCCCAGTGTAGCACCTTGTTGTCGTTATCCCTTTTCAGCGGTGCGTGAGCTCGTTCCTGCAGGTCCCCGACCAGCACCCCCGGGTTGGCACCACTAACCCCTGCAAAAGGGGACGGGGGGGTCTGAATCTCCCCCTGTCCCTGCTGCCTGGCCCTGGGAGCCTGCAAAAGGTGTCGGGGGGTGCTGATGCTGTCGGGGGGTGAATTGCTCAGGAGAGACATCTCACAGAGCTTTTCTGGGGAGGAGGAGGAGGAGGAGGAGGGTGGCCGTGCGGCAGGGCTGTGCTGCCGGAGCATCGGCTC
>NW_009193609.1:4152-10910 GCF_000690835.1 Fulmarus glacialis | reverse complement strand
GCTGTCAAGCGCGGCAGGAGCAAAAAGTTTTGGTTATCTCTACTGCAACAATTTTCCACCGCGAACCCGACCGTTATTTAAACGAAAGGCTTTCCCGTGCCCTCGCCGAGATGTCACCCAGAGGAGTCTGCACCTTGTTGCTGAGCGAGGAGGATGCACGAATCCTTTTCTTTGCTTAACTTAGGGTGGCGTGGCGTTTCCCCCCTGGGACGTCAGGGCCCATCAGCACATCTCGGGGCTGTACGGAGGCAGCTCTTGAAAAGTTTGGACATTCCCTGCAGAGAAGCATGTAAAAATTCCTGGCTTTTGAAAACCGAGGAAGGAATCGGGTACGTCCCTGGGACCGGGGCAAACCTCCTTCCCCGTGGCTCTGAGCCTGGGCTGGTGTCACCTGCCTGTTTTATCTCAGTGTGAGCACTGCGTGGGGCTTGAACCGATTTATACTGGTGCTGAGGGGAAGAAAAGAGATTAATTCGTTTAATATGGAAAGTTATAGGCTTAAAAAGGCCTTATTAGCCTTCTGTTTAAAGATCTAATGTCACGGTGGTGACTTGCCTTGTGCATTGCTGCTCTACTTGAAATGCAAACATACCTGGGGGGTTTCCCCCTTCTTTTGCTCCAGCCACGTCTGGGCCAAAAATTACGGAGCGAGGGATTTCTCCTTGAGCGGGTGATCTGTCCCTGGGCTCCCCTGCAGAGCAGGGTCAGGGACAGCAGGGCCGGGCTCCCCCGTTTCTCTGGGCTGTGGAAGTGGGAGCAAATCCCCCGAAACGAGGGGTGGTCGTTGCTGTCCTCTCCAGACGGGTGGGTTTGGTGGCTTGGGAGATGCTCACCTGGGTGACCTTGGAGACCTGCGGCTCCGAGTGGCGAGGGCAGAGCTTCCCATCGTATCCTGTTAACGCACCTAAATCCTGCCCTGCAGGGCCCGTCCTAGGGCTGGGGTGTTTAAATAGGGGAGCAGCAGCAGCGAAGGCACGGTAACTTGGGTTGTGACGTACGTGCAAGCCCGTGCAGGAGCCTGGAGCTGGCGTGGAGGAGCCAGCTCCAGCTAAACCCCGACCCCTTCCCTCGCCCGGGCGAGTGCCAGCCCTGGCTGGGCGCTGGGAGCCTCGCTGGCGGGGGGGGAAACGATAAAAGGGGGTTCATCCGAGCTCATCCTCCAACTCGTCTCCTAACCCCTCTTTTCTTGCTGGTTATTCATGCAACACAACTTTATAGCCCAAATACAAGCGGTTGAAAGGATGCTTCTCGCTCGGGGTTTTTCTTCGTAGCGCCTTTAAAGCTCCTGTATAAATTAATGTGTTCGTTCATTAGCTGTAATTCCCCAAAGCATCAAGTAAAGTTTGTGATTTTAATTACTTTTTGCAGGGATTTGAGCACACGGAGACTTCAACGGATGATTATAGTTCATATTATTCATGCAGCTTTTTTTAATCCCTTTCTCTGCTAGGACATGGTCGATAGATACTAAAACCGAAGTCTGCTAATAAATTCCCAGCCCCGTCCCGTGTGAGGTGTCTTGATCTTCGAACTAAAGCATTTTGCTGACAAAACGATTAAATTTCCTGAGAGGTGCTGCAGAAAGTAGGTCTGTAAGGAGGGTATGAGCTGCCGGGGTTGCTGTGTGCTGTTGTGGAGGTATTTGCCAAAGTTACATTTCATCCTGTTTATCTCTAAACCCCGAGCTGGGCTGGCTGTGTCACGCTGGGTGGTAAAAAATACAGAGATTTTCAAACAGAAACACGGAATATTTATATGGTTGCAGACGTTTGTGGAAATATTAGTGGGAAAATCTAACCAACTAAAGTAAAACGCCAACAAAACTATTTTCAAATTAATTAAAAGGCTTGGATCCATTTTTTAACTGTTGAGGTTTTAATCCTCAAGCATTTATTTCATCTATTTGAAGTTACTGTAGCGTCTTGTATCATAAACATTTTAGGGCCACATTCTTCTTTGTACGCAGTCTGCTTAGTAAGAGACCCGGAGGGTTTGTCTGCGTATGGAAATTTATTGTTATATAGGAATAATTCTTTCGCTGCGGCTGTGTAATCCCTCCTGCACAGCCTCCTGCATTATAACCTGCTTCTTAATAACTTCTGGACCACTGCTGCTTCTCCGACATCTTCTTGTCTCCTGGATGGACTCCTCGGGTATTTTGCCCTGCTGGCAGCCCCGGCGGTGCCATCAGCTGGGATCTCCCAGTGCGGGAGGAATATGAGGTTAATGAGAATCCGTATTTTACTTTTTTTTTTTTTTGCCTGTGTTTGCTGGGTTTGATCCTTTAGTCTCCCCAGACAGCTTTACACCTGTGAGTCTGACTTTGATGCACGTTTACTGGGGAATGAGCAGGTTCAAAGCTCGCTGCGCCGGTTGCTAACTTGTTTAGCATCAAAAAGGAAGGGGAAGCAACAAAATTGCTCGGTGCTTGCATTGCACGGAGGAGCGTTCAGGAACTGCTCAGAAACCAAATGCCCGTAGGTTCAATTGCAGGTGCAGGAGAGGAATAAAAACAACTAATCCCAGGAGTAAGCAGCCTTTGCATTTGTTTAAGGCCTGGGAGTCCCGGCTGTGGTTAGCCGAAGGAGAGGAGCGGTCGCTTTGCTCACGGCTGGTGGGGCAGGAGGGCTGCGAACCGAAGCGGGGAGCGATGCCGCGTCCCTTTGAAACTGCGACGGGAAGGCAGAGGGGGGGGACGGGCTGGGCTGGGCTGGAGTTTGGCTGAAGCCCCAAGTCTGCCTGCTTCGCGCTGGTGAAAAGTGCTCGTGTGGCTGCCGGGGAGCGACCCGGGAGTTGGGACCTTGGCTTTGTACTTCTTTCCAAGTGATAAGAGAGAGATTTAACCTGATTTAATTTTCCTCAACAAATATGTTTAATCTTTTAACGATATTACAAGTGATGTATAAGCATCGAGAAATCCTTGTCTTCCCCCCCCTGTTGACCCACACAATCCTGTTACGGAACAACTCGAGTGACTCATGTAGAGCTCTTAACAGCATTAACGTGAGCGATGCTGTTCTCTTCACCAGCAGCACGCCTGACTTGATGGAGTCCATAACCTGATGCACTCAGTAATAAAATGAATGCACTATAACAGAAGACACTTACATATATGTATATAAAATTTTTTTGGGGTAGGCAGAGATCCTCTTCCCACCACTTTGGCTTTGCATTGTATCCTCAAGTGAGAGTGAATTACAGGTCTGGGCACTTTAATGCACCTTCGTAATGCAGGAGTCAACTATTATTTTGAGTGGAGTGCCGTCTAGATGTGAATGAATCCTACGACTTGGCAGCACACCTCTCTTTAAGAAGCTACAGAGCATCAGCTCATCTCTGATCCCGCTCTTGCTCTTAGCCCATGGGAGATGTTCCTCAGCTCTGCGGGAAAGCTCAACCAGCCCGTACCCTTTCAGACCTGCGGCAAGCCATGGGTTGAAGGTATGCTGCCTGCCATGCTTGAAGGCAAAAGCCTGGAATAACATCTCCTGTGTTCACAGCATCAGGTTGGTAGCACTCAGCTACCCAAGTGAGGAGCGACAGAGTTGAATGCAAAAGCCAGTCCAGGGCAAGAGTTGACCACACTGAGATGGTGGCATCGGGACGGGCTGGAGCTCAGTGAGTTGCTTTACAAGGGCTGGGATAAATAGGACCTTCTCTTTTAACAGATGGCAGCTTGTGGCGAGGCTCGCAGATGCTCTCGTTATCGTACGTCCCGTGCTGGGACGGCACCGTCCTGACCTTCCTCCAGTTTGCCGGGGGAGGTTTAACCCACCGGTGGATCATGTTGAGGGGATGAAATATCTTGCCGGGGCGAAGGGAAACAGCCTGTTGAGAGGTGAGGGGGAGAGAGCAGCGGTGCAGCACAGCTGCATCTTTGGCTGTAATAAGAAAAAATTCCCAGTGGAAATAGCCATGTCTGACTGTTTAAGGGGGATTTGTGTGTTTGGGGGGAGGGCTGGAGCTGCCCCCGTCCCTGAGCAGTGGATGGGGAGAAAATCAAAGCTGCCAGGCTGGGTCAGACCAAAGCTTCACCCATCCAAGGCTGGCCAGAAGAAGATGCCAAGAGGACAGGGCATAATCCTGACTTTTTGCAGCCAGTGTTTCAGGGTCTTTCCCATCAGGATGCTCCTCCAGATCCCTGTGTTTAACAGCTACCAGCGGACCTGTCCTCCGTGAGCTTATCCAGTCCTCCTTCGAAGCCGTAGGTATTTCTGGCTCGCAGAACATCCCCTGACGACGAGTTCCACAATTTAATTACAAGGGGAAAGGAAATGGCAGTGGATGGATTTTTAAACCTGCTGCCTGACCCCTTTATTTCTGTGTTGTCAGTAATGGTGCCTGGAGAGAGATTGAGAAGGGGAAATGAGAGAGAAGGGAGAGAAGGTAGGGCTTGAATTTGGGATTGAAGTATGGGGAGAGGGGGGAAAACTGCTAAATTAATACCAAAACGGAGCCTTTCCAGGGATGGGATGCCGTGGCGAGCAGTGAGTACACTAGCTTCATCCTCTGTGCAAATGAATGGGATATTGAGCGGGCGCTGGTTTAATATTTGGGAGGTCAGACTGGTGTGAGGTGAGATTACGTTGGTATAAACCCAGTGTAGCTACAAGCGTTTGGTAATGAAGAAGTGAGTGCCTCCTCGGACTTCGGGCTTTCGGGCTGCTCACCTTGAGCCACGCGTGCAGGGGGAGGAATTAGGGTGCAAACGGTGGAGGGAGGAGACGTTTGGCTTTTGCCTCTACCAACAAATGGCAGGGGATGCCCCAAGCCTGGCATCGTTACTGCTATTTTAAATCCAGATACCTGCTGGTACCTGCTCCAGCCAGCCCTGCAGCTGCCGGGGCAGCACTAGCACCCAAAAAACTAACAGTACCTCCAGGTTATATATATTTTTCTTTTATTATTTTTTTTTTCCCCCCATCTCCTAGTCCAGAGAATAGAAAATGGCTGTCTCCCAGGGGATGATTTTGAAGCAGGACAATAAATAGCATCCCTGGGACTTTGCAGCTTGCTCTTCCAGCTGCGCGTTCTTCTAACAAAAAAATGTGCATCTTGGATTTTCTGTGTCGGCTCCCAGTGAGTAGGTGACTTTGTTGCAGGATTTGCAGTGTTTCAGGACATCCCCAGCAAATACGGTTTCGTATAGACATCTTTGTGTGTTCGTGATTTCTTCTTTTACCGTTTGTAAATATTTCACCTGTTTTTAAATTATTCATTCATTAAGTGGCTTGGACGGGAGAAGGAATCACGCTTAAAATACATGCGAAGACTTAAAACATTGGAAGTCTGAAAGGACGTGAAAAAGTAATTCGAGAAATTATTTTTATGCTAGAACGAGCCCTACTTACGTACTAGGAGGGGACGGGAGATGCAGGGACGCGGTGTCACGCCAGACCTGGCTCAGGCTGGGACGTCGCTGGGGTTTGCAGGGTAGGGCTTTGCATCGGGGTGGGATCTGGAGGGTGGGGGTCTCGCGCTGAGCACCGCTGGGCTGGGGGAGCCGGCGGCCGCGCCGAGGGGTCGCAGGGCGCTCCCGGGTCCTGCAAACCTGGCACGTTCTGGGTTGTCTTGGTGCTGCTTACAGCCATGGCGCGTAGCCAATACAGTAAAAAATAGAAATAACTGTTCTCCAGTTTATTGGTAACTTACGACTTTTGCATAATAGTTATTCAATTCAGAGTTGCAGCTAACTGAAATTGCATATTAAATCTGTCTCCCGTACAGCAGCGTGTCCCTTGCTGTAGCAAACTGTAAACCTTTTCTTTTACTCCACCTGTCTCTAAGCAATGAAAAGTAAAGGTTAAAACGCTGCTCATGAAGGGAGTGGTGTTTGGTTTTTTTTTGGCTTGAAGGAGTAACATGTGGCAGTGATACGCGCTTTTATAGTGCCTCTATTCCGGGATCTCAAAATGTCATCGGGCTGTTAATTAATTAAAGCCTGTCAACGCCTTCACGAGCAAAGGTGGTTTTTATCACTGATAGCCAAGTGCTTTGAGCTGCTCTATGGTGCTTTATGGGGAAGGAAGAGAAACACTGATGTTTTGGAAAGGGGAAACAGGCAGGGACAACCAGAGCTCGGCGGCCGGGGGGGGGGGGTAAACACCCTGCGGTTGGGGAAACTGAGGCAGAGCAAGGGTGATTGACTATAGCAAGTTGGGGAGAGGCGGGAGTCAGAGCTTGGACCAGTGCCCCATCCCTGAGAGGTCTTTGCCCTTGGCTCCCGTTGCTGCTGCTGTTACCCCAACCTCCACACAAGACTCCAACCGCGGCTGAGCATCCCAGTGCGGGACAGCTCCGGGGTTCATCCACCCTCGCTCGTTCCTTTGCATTTGCCAAAGCTCTCGGTAAGGTGTTATTCAAAAGCAAAACACTTGCTTGAGAAAACTGAATAAAGCCTCCAAAAACCCAGGCTCTGGCCAGGAGCCAGGATAATGTTCCCTAATCCTCTTCTGTAGTGCTCATCATCTTTGGTGTGTTCCCAGACGTCTAAGGTAGATGTTCGTTATCGCTTTCCTATTGTGGCCCATTCTCGCCTTCTCGAACCCGGCTGCCGTCAGGACAACAAAGTGTCTTTTAAATTAAGCCTCAGGTTTTCATAGTCTGGTACATCATCATGTCAAACCTCGACGCTGCGCTAGGCAATGGATTTTAATGCTGCTGTCTGGTTCTCTGCTGCCCAACCAAAGGGGCTTGAGGGCATTTTTGGGTTGCATCAGCCAGGCAGATGCACGAGCCGAGCTGGGTGCAACAAGGGG
>NW_009193609.1:3574-3802 GCF_000690835.1 Fulmarus glacialis | reverse complement strand
AGGGGCGGGAGCCGAGCTGGGTGCAACAAGGGTGTCTTGGGGGCGAGCGGGGGGACCACGCGTGATGCTGCTCCGCTGAAGCAGACCACCGTCCTCCCCCCCCAAAATCTCTGGGGTGGTTTGGAGGAGGCAGGGCCCGCAGGGAAATGACCCTTTTGGGGGGATATCTTCTGTATCTGCCCCGTCGTGCCTTATCACGCACCCGGGGGCGATTTCGCAGCTTCCCGC
>NW_009193609.1:267-3338 GCF_000690835.1 Fulmarus glacialis | reverse complement strand
GGCATCTCCGCTGCCGTGGAGTTTGGCTGCTGAGGCTGAGCTGCCTCCAGGTTTTGACCCGACTTTGTGCAATGTTGATGGGCAAAGACCTGCAGGAAAAAAGAAAAAGGCGCTGGGAAGTTGCCGTGTGTGTGTTTTTGGAAAGCATACGGCTTTCCAAAAGCGTCTCAGCGCACAAACTGCCCTGCCGTCGGAAGGGAAACCCAGTTTAGTAGTTGGTGCCATTGCCAAGATCAACCCAAAGCCAGCTGCTTTTTCCAGCGAGGCTGTTCATGTTTGTGTCTCTCAGATAAGGCAGCGGGGCCCGGTTGGATCCTGCCTTCGCCTCCCGCTGCCGCCCGGGGCTCCTTAAGTAGCGGTGATGTTCCCAACGAGCTGCACCAGGGTTTGGCCATGGCCGGACCCTTTTGATGGGTGACTGAGGTCCTTCGATAAAGGGGAAAAGAAACCTCAGGCTCTTGCTGGTGTGTGCAGCCCCTCTTCTCTGACTTCTGTTTTTAGCTTTTTTGCCACGGCTGATTTTCTTGGAAGGTAATTACACTGTCAAAATCAGCTCTCCACTCTCCTGTGATATATTTGGGGACAGCCTTCCTTTTCCCCCTAGTGCAAGCACGGCCACAAAACCAAGTCCGTAAAGCTGCTACAGCACAGCCCTATCTCAGCTAAGGATCTGTCAGGCTCTCGCAGTGGATGAGGCTATTTTTACAGCAATGTGCCCAGGTATCGGCCGTACCCGAGTGTCCTTTTGGGCTCCGAGAGCTCCTGGCGAGCCGCGTCCGTCAGTGCTGGTTTGCTGGGTGGAGCGGGCAGGCGCGCGGCAGGGCAGTGCTTATGGATGGCCCTCGTCGGCATGGAATAATTTTTTTTTTTCCCTATCAACGGTAGCATTTTGAACGGGAATTTGACTTGTAGCACCCATCGCTTTCCAGCTGAAGAAGTTCAGCTCTTGGCCGGTGCTGCTGTAGCGTTGGGACGGACTCGGGGTGCAGCACGAGGGTGGTCTCTGCACGGAGCAGCTCATCGCTGCCGCGCTGGACCTGCCCTCAGGACTGATACGATGCTTTTTTTTCTTTTCTTCGTCAAGTCTAGCAGGTCTAACGGCACGGCACGCAATGAGCTTTGAAAGGTAAATTTGTTTTGATGCCTGTTTGACAAACTCCGAAGCGCTTTTGCTCAAGAAGTTTTTGCGGCTCCCGTTGGCTGGTAGTAGCCCAAGTGCCAAATCGATAAGGTTCAGCTTGGATAATTGAGATGGGAATTTAGTTCATTATGTGAAGTGGATGCTGAAGTGGATAATTGCAGACCTTGAGGTGTTTGTCCTATTTGCTAGTTTAGATTGAAGAAAATTTAGGTGCGATTTCACAGGTGTGTAGGTACAAAATGACTTCTGTAGGGATACTCTGGATGTATTGATAGGGTAATAAAGGTAGATAACTCATTTCTTTGTGCCTTGGAAGAAAACAGATGACAAGTAGAAGCACCGGGGTGCCGCAGCCTGGCTGGTGGTTGGTTAGAGAGGTCCTGCACGGTCCCTCTTCGGGGGTGAGGGATCCTTCCTCCCGCTTGCCTTGTAGCGTTCCTTGAAAAGTCAACCTATAATCGCGTTTTTATGTTCATTTAACGTGTTTGCCAAACTGCTCTGTAATCTGCCTTCCCGTTCTGCTGTTTGCACCCAGGGCAAGGACATCAGGGAGCCTTTACAATGCTGCTGCGATGGGGCAGACCTTATGGCTTGTATTTTCAAAGGCACTCTGAGGTCTTCAGTGTGGTCCGATTTCAGCAGATTACTTACATATTCATAAATTAATCTTTATTAAGTCTGCGTTTTAAGTGTGGTTCGATCCAGGCACTTGCTGAGGTCCTTTTCATTGAATTGGGGCACAAGTGTGCAATGTAGATATCAAATAATCTGAAATACTAGTGCTGACGGGGAGCATTAGTGTTGGGTCTTCTTGACATGATTTGAGCTTTGTTTAAGCCAAGTTTTCTTGGGATGGGGACCTGCCCTCTCCCCTCTCCGTGAAGTTCCCTGAATACTGGATTTTCTCAGGGAATAACAAATACCAACGGTTGCGTAAAGCCCCTGATGCTTTATGCACTATTTCTGCAAAGAATCCTTGTTTATAATTCACCCTTGGCAGAAAAAGACTTTAAATCATTAAGGCACTAAATACTTTGCAACAAAGGAACGGAGATAAAGCTCTTGGCAGAAGCAAATTTCTGGGGAGAAGTTGTTCTCTTTGGTGCGTTTGGTGCTTTAAGGTATGATGAGAAATAATGTGCGGGCGGACTGGGAATTCATCACTTGGACAAAAGGCTTGCTCCTCTCTTAAAAAAGCGGCTGCTGGGTGCGCGCTTTCCATCACCCCTGTGGATGAGTGTCCCCAAGGCAGGCGTGCGGGTCCCCAGAGCTGTCCCCACTCGCCCCGGGGCTGGCGGTGACCTGTGGGGGTTGAGGTGTTGAAGGGAGGTAGCCAGGAGGTCTCATCCTGCCCCAGCTCCACCACCCCGGGGCTTAAAGCCGTTTCCACGTGCTCGGGGCTGCCCTGACAGATCTGCTGCGGTCGGACCCCTGCCATCGGCCCGAACGCCTGCAGCTCCTCCGCTGCCTCCGCTCCCGGTCGGGGGATTCCGTATCCCTTCTCCAGGAGCGGGAGATGCCGGAGCCAGGTCATCGTGTAGGCGTGTTCTGCGCGTCCTGTGTCGTGACGCCCAGCCCTTGGTAACGGGGAGTGTTCCAGCGTGTGAAATGGAGGATCTTACAATTAGTGATTTTGCCACCTGTTGCTTATTTACCCTGATACTACAACAGCCAGCGCTCGTCAGCTCCTGGAGTCACGTAACCAGACAACCGTGAGCGTGTATATGCGTCTGTGTATATATATACAGACATGGTGTACAGCTACGTATAGATGTATTTAAGTAGTTATACCCGTAATCTTCTAGCTCTCTTTTGGAGAGAGATTTGAAACATGAACCACGGGGCTGCCCAGGGAAGTGGTGGAGTCACCATCCCTGGAGGTATTTAAAAGACGTGTAGATGAGGCGCTTAGGGACATGGTTTAGTGGGC
>NW_009193609.1:0-209 GCF_000690835.1 Fulmarus glacialis | reverse complement strand
TCTATGATTCTATGATTCTATGACTTCAAACCCCAGGGTGGTCCCAACGTGTTTTTTTATCATCTCAACCTTTTAAAGCAAATATCATCCTTACGGCGACGATGTTTCCCACCTGGGGTAAGCAAAGGGAGGGCAGCCCTGCTGACGGTGACGCTGACCCCGCTCGGGCTCTTGCCGTGCCCCGTGCCCCCAGCGCCCGGGTTTCAGCC
>NW_009193608.1:3778-4051 GCF_000690835.1 Fulmarus glacialis | reverse complement strand
TCTGGGAAGGACGCTCCGGGGAGGTGGGGGTGACCAAGCCAGGTCCATGGGTGATAGGGAGGTGCAGCCTGCAAAACCCCCAAGGGGGGTGGGGGGAGCTGGAAGGTGCCTCCGGAGGCAGCGAGACCTGGGAGGTGGGGGACCCGAGGGACGCTATGGGTGCTGGTCTGGGGTGGGGGGACTACACTGGGTGAGCACCAAGCCCTGGCACAGGTGCCAAGGGTAGAGTGGGGAGGGACAGCTTTTGCGAAAAGCTTTTGTGGCACTTGGCGA
>NW_009193608.1:3235-3651 GCF_000690835.1 Fulmarus glacialis | reverse complement strand
GCGGGAGGAGGTGGAGGTCCTGAAAGAGCAAATCAAAGAACTGTTGGAGAAAAACTCCCAGCTGGAGCGTGAAAACAGCCTCCTGAAGACCCTCGCCAGCCCCGAGCAGCTGGAGAAGTTCCAGTCCCGGCTCCCCACGGAGGTTCTGTGCCCGGAGGAGCAGAGCCCCGGGGCGGCTGCCCCGGCCCAGCACTCGGGGGGCTCTGCGGTGTAAGGTGGCTCTGTCCTCGGGGTGGGCAGAGCCACAGAACTCTTTCTACTTAATCTCCTGCAAAATTGTTTCCGCCTTCATTTCACACGAAGGACTGCCAGACCCCGGCGCTGAGCCGTGCCCCCCCTGGGCAACCCTGGCCAGCCAGCAGAGCTAGCGGCTGTCTCCTGCACGAGGATGCTCTTCTGCGAGGGAGACGCGGGCA
>NW_009193608.1:2386-3132 GCF_000690835.1 Fulmarus glacialis | reverse complement strand
CTCCCCATCCAACCCGCCGTGTGCCAGGAGTAAATCTGTAGGCTGCCCGTCCCGGGCTCTGCTGAAACCTGGGCGTCCGCAACACCCTGGCAGTGCCAGGCGGCCTTTGGCACTTTAATGGGAATCCACGGTTGGAAGGAGCGCACACCAAGTCCCGTGCCTTTGCTGCACTGTGCGGGGGGGTCTCTTTCTGGCAAAGCCTGATGTTGGAGGAAGACCGTTGTTAGTGAGCAACGCAGATTTGTCCCGCTCGCCACCAGGAGCATGCTGGAACCCAAACCTGACTGAGCAGCACCGGTGATGGCAGTTGCGGTGTAGTGCATGGCTGTACACACATCAGTGTGGGGATTACAAGGAAGAAAAGCTTGTTTTATTAGTTTGGGCATCTTCTGTAGCCGTATCTATGTATAAACACATGCATGAGCAGTGCCCGCGAGGCTGTGGGTGCCCTGCTCTGGGCCAGCCGTGCCCATCTCTGTGCAGGTGGGGGATTCGAGGCAAGACTGGAACGGCAAGCACCTGTAACTGGGTGGCCAGCACTGCAAGTGGCCCGAAGGAGGGGACGGATTCACCCCGCTCTGGCATCCACCATGGCAGAGCTGTGCAGCAGCGCTGGGCGGATCCAGACTGACTGCTGGGCAGAGCCACGACAGGGGCTGTGCTTCAGCCCGCTGGGTTGGGGGGAGCCGGCCCGTGCTCCTGGGCTCCCCACCTTCCCCAGCCAGCGCTCTGGGAAGTGACGGGAC
>NW_009193608.1:1710-2167 GCF_000690835.1 Fulmarus glacialis | reverse complement strand
GAGTGCTGCCCCGGGGAAGGGGCGGGGGGTTGTTGGGATGGGACTGGTGAGGGCACTGCTGCGAACCGACTGGGGGCTGGGGTGGTGCTGCTCCCCAGCTGGGAAAAGCTGGCAGCTCCCCACCTTTGGTCCCCTAAACCTCCCTGGGTGAGCCAAGAGGGGATTTTGGAGATGTGAGCAGGCAGCCCCTTCCCAGGGGGCTGGGGGTGCGGTAGGGGAAGGTGCCCTGTGTGTCCTGCCTGTGACCAAGGCTCTGTGCAGGGCAGGCTGGGGGGGACAAGCAGGGAGGAGGGTCTTCCCAGGCTGTGTGGAGCTGTATGCACCCCCAGCCCAGCTCTGCTCTTCCTCCGGTGGTTTTGTTCTGTTGCTTCTCACAGACATCATTGATCTTTTTTTTTTCTTTTAAACCATCTTGAAAAACAGCATCAGGGTCAGGGGATGAGTCAGCTGGATTGGA
>NW_009193608.1:0-1625 GCF_000690835.1 Fulmarus glacialis | reverse complement strand
GTGTGAAACCCAACCCTCCGTCTCTGGGGATGCTGCGTGGCTATGACATTCGGGTGAGGGTTAAAGGCTGGAGGGTACCAGGAGAGCCCGGAGGTGTGTGAGCAGAGCCCTGGGCTGGCAGGATGTTTGAAGCTAGGTGCAGTATCCTCCCCTGGGGTTTCATACCCTGGACACAACTCCTCGGCCAGCTGGAGACATCCTCAGTGAAGGGGCCGGCAGTGCTCCAGGCCCAGGGTAGCTGGTAGGTGGCCGTACTCTGCACTGCCAGCAGCGCTGCTTTAGGTCTGTGCTGTAGTAAGGGCGACTCGGCCCCAGCCCAGGGTGAGTCACGGCAGAGCCAGGCAGCTGAGGACGGTTGGCTCCCTGGAAACACTGGGTAAACAGCAAAACACAGGCCATGACGGCTCGAAACCGTTATGGGGTGCCTCTCTCCTCCCTGTCCTGTCAGTCTCAGGACTGGGACACAACTGCAGCCTCGTGCAGGCAGCCCTGCAGACACTAGCGCAAGGGCCCAGGGTGCACACACGTGTGCCTTGAGTGTGCGAGTACCATGTGTGTGATTGCTTTCCCTGCAAGCGTCTGCAAACAGGTTCAGGCACCCCTATACCATGTATATACGCATCTCTTGCACATACAGACATTGCAGCAGGCTGGAGGGCACACATGCAGCACACCCCCAGTGCTGCCAGTCTCTTGGGTGGTACAGCTTCTCCAGGAAGGGCTGTCCTCCAGGGCAATTGGATACCAGCTGTGTTTGCACTGGCCGTTTCACTATAGTACGTGTTAGGGGTGCTACTGGGTTCCCAGCTGCTGGGAAATTGTCCGCCCATCCTTCTGCACCTCTCCGACTGGGGAAGGTTTGGGCTGCAGTGATGAGTGCTCTACCCCATCTGGCCTTGCTGCACCCCACACCCCGGCTGCATCTGAGGGATGCAGTGTTGGTGTTTGGAGTATGGAGCCCTGTTTGCCACCTCTCCCGATCCTCTGCCCCTTCCCCATGGCCCTGGGATTCCCCACAGCCTTCCCATGCCTTTGTGCAGGGGAGACAGGCAATGGCACCCGGGCAGACCCTCCAGATCAGCCTTCCTCCCACGGTGGGCAGAGCTTTCCCTGTCCCCGCAGCGTGGTGTGACGCAGTGCCAGCCAATGGCACAGGGCAGCCCCACCAGAAACCCCTCACTGCGGCTGGCCCTGCAGAGCTGTGCATGGCTGAGCCCAGCCCCGCCGGAGTCCCTGGGGTATCCTGGGAGCAGCGGGAGAGGAGCTGAACCCTTGGCCTGAGCACCCAGCAAGCCTGTGGGTGCAACGGCGAAGGGAAGGGGGCTGCCAACCCCCCCCCCAGGGTGCACAGGGTCTGCTCCCCAGCTCCTGCTGCATCTGGGGACTAGAGGAGCTCTACAAGCACCCCTACATCACCCAAAGACACCCTATGCCCTTCCCAGGCCCTCTGGTTATGGAAAAGGCTTGGAAACACCCTTCCCAGACCACCCGTTCCTTTTGGACACGATGTCCCCTTCTGCTGTGCCACAGGCCCTGAAGGAAGCGGTACACGTTGTGCAGCACCCAAAATGAGATAAGGGCCCCTCCCTTCCCGCTGGCACTGCGCTCTCTGGCTCTCTGCCCCC
>NW_009193607.1:1464-1701 GCF_000690835.1 Fulmarus glacialis | reverse complement strand
GGCAGGGTGGGGTGGGATGGGGGGTACATCCAGCTCCACAATTCCTAAAGTGCAGCTCCCTCTAGTGTCACACCAGCCCTCCAGAGCTGCCACCGTGCACCCACGAGGCAAGGTCACCGCTGTGCAAGGACATCACCCACAAGGAGGGTCCCCATAGCACAGGGACAGCACCCACGAGGAGGGTCCCCATAGCACAGGGACAGCACCCACGAGGCGGGCCCCCCGCACCTCGGCACA
>NW_009193607.1:528-1081 GCF_000690835.1 Fulmarus glacialis | reverse complement strand
CTTGCGGCCGAGGAGGCGGCTGACGAAGCACCGGCAGCGAGACCAAAAACTCATCCTGGCCTAATTATTCCTAATATTTAATTCATCAATCTTGAAGGGGATGATCGCGCTCTGCCGGGGTGGCTGCCAGCAGCGATCCCTCCCGGGGCTTGTCACGCCGTCAAGCCGTGCCAGCTCTTCCCAGGCAAACAAAAGGCAGGAGGTGGCTCCGAGCCGAGCGGGGGGAGCCCCGGCCCCGGGGGACAGGCTGGGACGGGTGCTGGGGGTGCGCAGGACAGACCCCAAACCTCAAGTCCCCTGTGACGGGGAGTGTCCCCACATCCACCGCTCCTCGGGGACAGGTCAGCACAGCCGCTCGGCACCCATCACCCATCACGCCCATGCAGGGGAGGGCAGAAGAAGGGGGCCAGAAGGTGCTCGGCGGTGGGGCAGCAGCTCGAGGGGCCACCGCAGCCCATGAGGACTCGCAGCCGGGGATGCCAAGAGCGAGGCCGGAGCGGTCAGCACCGGGGTGACTGCCGGACCTGCCCGAGGCGGTGGGAGACCCAGATCT
>NW_009193607.1:0-447 GCF_000690835.1 Fulmarus glacialis | reverse complement strand
AAAGAGCTGGAGCCGTGCCGACACCGTGGGCAGCGCTGCACGTCGGTGCCAGCCCACCTCCTTTGATCTCCCCGCAAGAAGACATCTCTCAGAAGTCACTAGCTCCCTGCCGGGGTGGGCTTTAAAAGTATATGGGTAGCCACCCCGTGCAAGGCTGTCATTTCAAATCAGAACGCGCCGTCAACCTCGAGGGACTGTTTTGATCATTAACGGAAAGGATTTTTTCATCGCTTTCCTCAATCAAATTAATCTGAAGTGAAAAACGTGGAGCTGACAAAGGAAATATTTATAAAGCAAACGAGGCAACATCAAAGGCAAGCGGGCGCCCGGCTCCCAAGGCTACCGAAACGGCGAAGGCAGGAGCGCGGCGCAGCCCCGGCAGCGCGCTGCAAGGTTATGGGGAGCTTTAAACATGGAGGCTGGCGGCACTCGCAGCCAAACGGCTTT
>NW_009193606.1:1266-13546 GCF_000690835.1 Fulmarus glacialis | reverse complement strand
CCGTGAGCCGCCAGCTTCTCTAGGAGACTACAGGCTGACAATGTGGGATGTCCCTCGGAGCAATGTCTCCTCGTACTCTTGTCCCTAACCCATACGCTACTTGCAGTCAAATCCTTACTGCCCAAAACAACTCAGATACCTAACCGGAAGAAAGTAAGGGGCTCACAGAGTAATTTGCTTCAGACAGGCAGACAAGCTAGATCAAGCTGAATGCTTAGAACAATGCATTCAGCTTGGTCTAGAAAGCATTTCAACATGAGTAAAGCATTTTAACCACATAGATGGGTTGCTGGATTATGGGATACATTACCTTACCCCAGAATAACTCAAGAGCAATATCCTTTTGCTGGCTTCACCTAGCTGATTATCTGGGGATATAACACATGGAACTACCTCAGATTTTGCTCTTTTCCTATCACAGAGATCATAACTGGACTGCAAGGGAACGACACGTTTTTCAGGCCACATAAAGTAGGTTATCACTAAGAAAATAGCTTGTCAGCACTAGAACAGGTCATACCAAATAAGTCTTTCACTGCATGTATTTTGGCATTTAAACAGCTCGTCTTCCCTTAATAGTATTTGATGGGCCCAACGTTCTCATGGTACAAAGGTCGGACCAGTGCCAGCTGGAGCACAAGACCAGATTACTTTAGGTATGATCCTGGAAAAGGTCCCTTATTAGAACCAAACCCTGCTCAAAGACAGCTGCTGTTTGTCCCCCCTCCTCCTGAAACAAACATTTGTAGAAGATTTCTCAAATATTGTTTACTTTGACCTTGAAAGGCCCTTTTCAACTTGGTTAACAGCCAAATCTAAGACTTAAGAAGAAGGAAAAGCAAATGCCTTAAGAAAACAGTAAAAGAGAACTGCTGGTGGAAGAAAGGTTGCCTGGCTCCGGATAAAACATAGTCACAGGTCAGAGACTGCCTCTAGGAAGAGTCTTCATATTGACATACCAACACAACATGTTGCTCCTAATTGAGCTCCCTCTTCCTGAATGCAGATGACCAAAAATGGCCACCATACGTGAAATGGCACAGCCCAAAGAAGGACATTGAAATTTCCTCAGCTTCACCTTGACTAACTGTTGCCAAATCAGACTGCATATGTTTTTTTCCCAAGGGAGACTCACATAGCTCGTATGTGATGACTTATTGATCAGTCGATACACCCCAACCCTTCTTTGCTTCACTTATGTCCAACCAAAACCCTCCAACTTTCCTGAGCCTGATCTGGCAGTTCACATGATCATATTCTGTTTTTATTTTTCCCACCCTTAGAGTCACTCATTTCTTCCCCAGAGGTAGAGCAACTCCTCTGAACTGATGTTGGCCCCAACCCAGAGTCATCAGCACGCTTCCTCAACTTGCTCGCACCCCTCATCCCCACCCACGACTGGTTGCAAGCTCCTTGCCTCAAGCATCTCCTTAAGTAATCTCTCCCAGCCCGTTAACTCCCCTTCAACAATCTCCAGTACCAGGCTTTTATCTATCTGACAACTCTTCTACTAAATTATGACTATCAGCAAAGCAAACAAATATAAAAGAATAGGTCACTTGTGTTATTTTGCACTCACCAGTGCTCTCACAGAGAAGGTGTGAATTCAACTATCCTAACACTCATTTATGGCCTGCCAGCTCTCTGCTTTTCTAAGCACACAAGCTACTAGTAGATACTAAATTTGAAATGTCAACAGGGAGATGCAACAGAAAAATACTAAACTTGCAAAATGATGTGCCAGACATGGCTCTAACTGATTTTTTTTAATAAAATCATACCAAGATAGTCAAAAGAAAGTTATATTAATTTCTGAACTTAGGGTAAGTTCAGTACTGCTCTGAATACTGTTGATTATCTGTGCCAGAGTTGACCTCACCCTTTTAAATACTCTTCTGATTAGCTGTTATTTTTGAATGGATTAAAATTACTAATGAAAGGCACTGAAAATATCTTCATTGCAGAATTGTTAAGATGTGTGTATTTTTTTAGAAGGAAAAAAACCCCAACTTGTTAGAAAATGCATTTACCAGCAGTTCATATTTCTCTTTCCTTAGCTATACTCAAATTAAAGCTTTTTTGTTGTTGTTTAGATGGAAAAAAGTCTCCCCTGCAAATCCTGGCTACTAGCACATATGCTCTGGAACAGAGGAGAAAATGTCCTGGAAGCCTTGATAATATGTTGGCAGAACACTCCTGTTTTGAAGATGTTGAGAATTTATTTGACTTGTTAGGTTTTTTTATGCTGCTGCACATTTTCCAAAGGGTACAAAAGAAGAATGACAAGAGCGAATACTGAGGAACACTGCACTTGTTGCCAGAGCATACACTCTTGTTATTGCTTTTCTTGTTGTTATTGCTTTTCTTGTTCTATAATGCCTGTCTGTGAACCATTACACTTGACACTACAGGGGACCATGTACAGTAACCTCATGCGAGAAGTCCTAAAACAAATATGCTAAGAAAATATCACAAAGAGGGGCTACTTGCACTGTCCACTTCACGCTATGCTAAGTCTCAAAAGTTAGATACTATGCATCTACCTACTATATACTCTCCAGTATATAGACTTTACAACTAACTCTCCCCACTAGTTATTTGGAAATGTAGGTTCTCTGACCTGCACCAAAGGTAGAAGCTTACATCAGGCACTGGGATTGCTAAATTTGTACAGTTTTTTATTCTCATCATAGACCCTGACTTAAAGCACATACTTATACCTCAGTAATTCCAGTTTGTACTTTTGGTGAAGAGGGACACTCTCCCAAATGAGAGTTTAGATGAACATCTGGATGTTTTGTTCCACCCAACAGGACAATTACATAGACCTGACCTGCATTTTAAGAGCTTCTTACCTTTGGGAGATATCACTGAACATATGTCTGTTCACAGCTGGTAATCTGCTTCCTACGCACTTAGCTAGCAAAGCTGGGTAGCACAAACACCTCCCATGTCAGGAACCTGAAATAAAGGCTCAACACTTTGATGATGTTTGAGGTGGCTTCTTCAAATTACTCGTCATCATGCTGGTCTAATTCCTTCGGTTGTACTACCAACAACTTTCCCCACGGTGGGTTTCCCTAGGGTTTTGAGAGTATAATTTTTATTTTGCTCCTACCCTTAACTCTCCCTGCCCTACAATCCTCTTAATGCCTTCACTGAGGCTTCAAGGATACGAAGATTTGTCAATTCATTTAATAGCCACCCCTGAGCATACTGATGTACCTTCTTTCCACAGCAATTGAGGTCACCAAAGAATGTGTGTCACAGTTACCCACACGTACAGGGCAATTAGGGATGCCTGAGCTCCTGAAAGCTTGGGGATTTTTTCAGATAAAAAGACCAGTCCAGGCGGAGTTTCCCTATGACTGTGTGCAAGTGCAGCTCACAGTAATTTAATCTTGGAGGCCCCTTCTTGTGCATACAACAGCTTGCTTTTTCTAACACAAAATTCCACAGATACCACACTTTCCTCCAAAATGGGGCTTTGCTGGGTATTTTAAAACTGCAAGAACACAAAGAGGATCAGTGGTGTTACTGACCAGGAACTCTTCCTGGTACTGTACAACAATTCAAGCAAAAATCATCTGAAATGACTGAAATGGTGGGTCTGATCTACCTCAGATACCTCTTAGAAGTTGCTCTGATTATCATCCCTGAAAGCCCTTTGGGCCTCTGTTTTATTAGTACAACTAGCAGTCTGATGTCTGCTTTGCCTCTTTGTCAGCAGTACTCTCTGTTTGCTGAACAGACAGTTAATATTTCCTCTGTGTTTCTGGGCCAGACCCTGCCAGGCACAGACCTTCCCCAACTCCTTTGGCTCACAGTGATTGCCGAAGGCATCAGCAACTCGCTCACATTTCTAAATCTCAGTACATCACAAACTGAGCCAGCAGTTTTGGGGTTTGGTTTTCCTTTTTTTCGCTCATCTGTTTCGGGAGTTACAAATGCACAAAGCATTCAAACACCTACTGCCATCAACGCCCAGCTCCCAACACGGCATAAACAGTGGGTCAGACAGAGGAAGGCGCATGGAAAGCTGTGCACAGCAGCGGGATGCACTGCTTCCCCGGGGCCAGCTTCCCAGGCAGCGGCGGTGGCACACGGTGGTGGCACGCGGCCACCTGGGAAGGCCACAGGGCCTCTCGTGAGCTGTGAGCATGCAACGTGTCCTGGGAAAAAAAAAAAAAAATCCTATTACTGATAGTAGCTTTGAAGATGGACTGCAGTGGTCCAGCACAGGTGGCCATTGGCTGTAAAAGCAATCAAAGGTCCAGGAAAAATTCTCATGTGCTTTTCAGGGAATTTCTGCTTTCAGAGCAAAACTCTCATGAGTTTTATTCCAGTTTTTTGACACATGGTTTACTCAGCAACACCAAGCAAACACCTTATGTTCAGAAACTCTTCTGCATGCACTTCTGCACTTGCCAAAGCAAAGCGTGTGACAGAATCACACATAAGGAGGAAAAAGACGTTCATGACGGAAAGAAATTAAGATGGCTTTACTCTTTTAACATAACAGCTCTGTTGCCAGAGCTTCACAGGTTTCTTCTGTTGTAAATAATTTCCAAACACAGGTGGAATGCAAGTAACAATGTGAATAACATGAAGGACAAGTCAACGATAAATCAGCAGCAATAGCAACCATAGTGTGAAAATTATTGTTAATCATTACCTGATAGGAAAAATATTACAGAGAGGGAGATACAGACTCAATACGAACTTGCTCAGCTAGACATTGTCATGAAACTAGCATCTATCTAAACTCTTGAATGCAATGATTGAAGAATATTGGATATCCAGTCCAATTATAAAGTGAAATAAAATTATTTTGTGTGTGTATTGCAAGGGTCTGTTTTAAAGGTGTCACAGGAACTGAAAGTTTTCCTTTACTTTTCAACACACAGATATTGCCCTAACAAACTGAATCAGCAAACATGAATGTCGTGCATCATAAATTCTGGAGCTCCACAAATTGCTGTTTCACCGGCGAAGACCCTCATCATCCCAGCGCTTACATGAGCAAGCAAAACCACACACCTGAGTATGCTGACATGCATGCAGCCAAATGTGCATATAAAGATCTGGGGAAACGGGGTGTCTGGACCTGTATTGTGATAACGAATCGATCCTTTGATTCATTATCAGAAAACAAGCTTGAAAGGAGGTTGGGGAACCTCAACATAAAAAGAACTGGGGGGGGGAAGAGGGGGGAGTTTTCTTTGGCGTTAGGAAGAGATTTCCTGTTCTATTCCATGATCTCACTAGTAAATACTGTAGGCATGCCCCACCCCCAAGCCCAGCGAGCTTGGCTTCAAACATCTTGGATTTGCTGCTTATTTTGTGAAAACAACTATTTCTATATAATTAGTTAGAGCCTCCTGCCTCTTCCCTCTCCTCCCTGGATGGAACTATTTATAGAACATGAGGTCACCGATCCCAGCCGACACAGCAAATCTTTGAGTATAACAGGAGAGAAAGACAAAAACTTTTCTATTTACTGGATATTCCCAACATTCTTATTTTTTCTCCCTCTTTCTCTCTCATAAACATTCATCTTAACTGGCGAAAAGCTAGCACAGCAGATTTTTAAAGCATACCGTCTCAGAAGCTGAAGAAGCAGCAGAAATTGTTTGCTCAGCTCACGTAAGTGATTAAGCCCCAAAACAAGTTGCAGAACTGGTCAACAAAACCGATCATGTTTTTGCTTCTCCCATCTTTTAAGGGACCTGCAGGGCAGGTGGTGAAACTATAAGGAGGAAGGGAGATTTGGTGCCACCCTGAGAACTTTCACCTCCTTTGCTGCCACACTAACTCTCATTTTTAACACACCAATTAGACTTACATCAGCTTTCACTGTACTATGCAAACTAAATCTTTCTTTTCCCTGATTGCTGAGAAGTGCTGAACTTAATTTCTTCAAGATACAGGAAATAATCCAGGGAACATCACCAAGATCCACCATCCCCATAGAACTATTAGGTCAGCTGTCCCTCGTTCATCATGAGGTTGGCCACACTTCAACTACGCTGTTTGATCAAGCCTGACTATATGACTCTTTTCCATATGTGTTAATGTACGGCTACACGAACTCTGCCAGCAGAGCAGGAGCAGCTTAACGGTCAGAATTCCACCTGCCCACACAACAACTCTCATCCACTGGATCACCCTCAGGCATGACCTGGGTGATATTTATAACGTAAGGAATGCCCTTTAAATTTGGGCACAGTGGGCCGTATGACTAAGTTGCGTAGAGCTTGTAATTTAGGATAAACTGATAGAGTGACCCCCAAGTACAGGATGGTAGCCTATTTTACAGTGGTGGATGACCAGTGTCCCCAGTGGAGTTGTCCAGGCGAGTAACGGCTGGAGACACCAGACTTTTCCTGTGACGTCTTTACTATGTCTCATAAAAGTTTGGAATAGAGATAAGAGCCTTATTCTTGCTTTTACATCCTTTCCACAGACAGTGGTACAAAAGCAGTCACAGAGGAAAATAGTTCTCAGCAGAGCAAATATGTATTTTTTGGAATCCGGCTCTTAATGACAAGTTTGCATTTCTGAGGCCACCCCTGCCCCCCTGCAGCAGCAGTTACCATCTGAGAGGTGACATCATTGCTGACACCATCAGTCTGGGAACTCATGCTGGGGCTCTGGCCCCTGCAGCTCCCTCCATGCCCCAGGGAAGATACGTTAGCTCAGGCTTGGCACTCGCACCTCTTTTCTCAGTGCAGGGGGCTGCCGGTCCAGTCAGGATAACCTCAGGCTCCTGAAGGCCTCTCTAACTCCTGAACACAGCCCAAATCAAACTTTTTCCCAGGGCCAGAAAGCTCAAACTGCCTTTTCCCTCCCACCCCCACGAGCCTCTAACGCTTTCTAGATCCCATCAGGGAGGAATCACCTGAGCTGAAAGGCTGCAAGAAGAAGGCCAGCAGCTACCTTGACTGCAGGCACTGGAAACTCTCCAAGGAAGCCTCTTGTCATGCCATTTTCTGGGCATTTTGCTGTCTGAGGCTTTGGAGGAGCGTGCAAGGGCTTGAGAGCTTCCCCCAACCACTTTCTGCCAACGCTCCTCCTTGCTTTTAACACTTGTCTCGGGCTGGGGGCAGCTTTGAGATGGGATTTGCCTGCTTCCATGGAACAACGATCTGGGAGATGTTGGAGGAAGATCAGTACCAGCCCCAAATTCAGTTCATTCATTTTCTACCAAAAAAGGAAGAGCATTCTTTTCGTGGGAAGGATTCAGATTAAATCCTCTGTCCCTTGCAGTATTTAAGCAAAACCCATCTTGGCAGGTTGTGGCAGGGAGCCCCGCTTGCACTTGGATCCCTTTCTGGTTTCTCCCTCTTGCAAACTGACCTTCTCTTTCGTTCGTCCTTCCTTCCTTTAAAGGATGCTAAGCAAGACAAGGTACTTCTAACAAGGTGACTTCATTTAAGACTGTATGATGATCAGCCGTCTCTTGAAAATGGCCTTTCTTGTTCGCTGTGTCACTTCCCCTCTTTAGAGAACCAAGAAAAGCGAGGACAAAAGGGCTGCCTGCTTGTAGGATGGGGCAGTTACTGTCACTCCACAATCAAAAAACTATTAAAAATGCAAAATAGTGAAGCATCAAGCTTGGAATACAAGACAGTTTCGCAAGCTCGACTTGCCTACTGAATAGTTTAATGTAATTCACGTCTATCATTACTAAGAAATTACTACCTTTCTAAGCCTGTATGAATTCATGTTTAATAAAACCAAACAAAAGTCATTCCAGTGATCCAGTTTTTACCTGTCCTTTGTAATCCTCACTAAAGAATCAGGCTTGTAACTTCTTTTAAGACACAAGTGTCTTTCACATAACAAGTATTTTCTATAGTGGAAAAATGTAATTATTGCTTGGAATAGAAAGAGAAAGAATTCCTTGCTTGGAACTCTCTGGCTAAAACAATAAACAGGCCCCTTTGCTCTTGCTCTTCTTTGCATGCAGCATTTCAAAACTATGTACAGTCACTGGGGAAAAAAGAAAGAAAGAAAGAAAAAAAAGCTAACATCAAACTTCATTTGACATCTACTGCTCATATTATTTTCCAGCTGAGGCAGAAAGACAAAAGTATACTGGTTTAAAACTGGGATTAACCCATTGGCTCCACTCATGACTGTAACCTAATCATTTTTATTTTCTGCTCCATAAGCAGTTCAGATGAGAAATGGGAGAAAGGATGTCATGATTGTAATGGAGCTGGTAAGATATCACACTATGTCAGGTACCTTCACAGATATCTGACCTCGCAGATATTTCCAAAATATATGTTGCTCCTATTGCTATACTCCTTGCCCTAAAAATACATATGGATAGATTTATGGCTGCTGCATTAAAAAAAAAAGACAGACAAAAATCAAAGGGGGTAATAATAAAGCGAAGATTTTTTTCCCCTCTTGGATCAAAGAGCTGACACAACTGGAAACACCAATCGTTCAACTTTCAGAAGTTCTGACTATTCCATCAATTCCACCAAAAGTTTATTTCTGATTAAAAAAATAGACTGCTCTGCCTTAGTTGGAGGAGGATTAGGGACATACAGGATCCCTGAGTCGACCCAGTGTTGTCAGAATTATCTATATTTTTGGTCTATTCATATTGTACCGTTTTTTGAACAAATTCACACACACTCACACATGCATGTACACATACATTGTCCCATTCATTAGCAAGGCACAAGGCAAACTAAAACCAAAACTGTGTACTTGCAGCCAAGCAAAAGAAACCATTTCCTAGAGCCAAAATCAGTACCACACATACACACTGCAAATGACCCGAACACAACCACTTTGCAGCAGGTATTTTATACCCCACAGGTTATTACCTTCAGTAGATACTACAGTTGAGGAGTGAAGGATGTTTGGAGGGTCTTTTCAGTAGATTTTTATACACACCATTTACTTTTGCATGAGTTTTTCAGCTCAATACTGAAAGGATGGCAACCATCACTTCTAACGTGAATTCTAATCACACAGATCATATAATATTCTTATTTTTCAGGACCAGTGTCATGAGTTGCCCAGATAAACTAAGCCGCAGCCCGAGGCAGGGCCCACTGCCCCTTCCCCAGTGTCCTTGAGGGTCCAACAGAGCTGGCTGACTGACAGATCTGTCTGACCAGCCCTGTCCCTGATACAGAGCCATCACTGAGCAGGAGAAAGACCCTGGGTGTCCAGGCCTTGCAACAGGGGAGCGCTGGACAGGAGCAAACTGAGTCAGAGAGCCTGCAAAAGGGACTTGAGTTCCTGCTGCCCACTCCTACTGCCCACTTTTTGCAACAAAAATCTAAACACATCTAAAATTCAGTGTCAGCAGGATCTAAATAAATTGGTGTGTAAAGGTACAAAAGCACATCCCTGTACTTATTTGTATCATTTATTCCCTTTCAGTAGGAACTGCTGGCTTTTCAAAGATTGCTTACAGTTCAGCACATGCATAGGCAAAACATTGTTATCTTCACAGCAACACAGAGAGCCCGACAGTAAGATGAATAAGCTCTCCATCCCAGTAACCTGCCTCCACAGTGGCCAAATTGAGTGCCCGGGGAAGGGTACGAGAGCAAGGCATACATACAGAGCTATTTTTCCCAAAATATCCTCCCTGCCTCCAAATGTTTTTGACCCAAAGATGTCCTGAGCCAAAGTTAGTTGCTGTGTTTTCCCTAACCATCTGTGGATTCCTTGTCAACGAACTTGCTTACCTCCCACACACTTTTTTAGCACTCACTTGTTCTGGTGGCGAGGAGTGTCACAGCCTGACCAGACATGGTGTGAAGCATCCCTTTCTTTTGTTTGCTTCCTTCCATAGACAGCGGGATAGCAGAAAAAATTCATTGCCCCCCGCTACGTCCACTCAGCTGATTTACTAGACACCTTCCCCAGCTGCTGTCTTAGGTAGCCACCTTGAAAAACTAATCTTCTGTTGCCATCACTTGAAATACTGTTTTTCATTTATTCCAAGAGATGTAGAGCTCTCCTTTCTAAAGGCACAGTGTCATTTCCTGGCATGGTGCGGGCAACAGCCCTTTGCATCCAACAACAGGACGACAAGTAAACAGGAACAAAAATAACTGGGAAGCAAGCCTGTTGAACTCCCGCCATCCGCAAGGCAAATGGAAAATGGACTCAGCAACCTCCTCTCTGTTTAGAGCACTGGCCTGGATACTCCTCTCCAGTGGGATCCCAGTGCTGGCTGCAAGTGCCACAGCATCAGGAACCGTCCCTGAGATATTAATGCAGCCAAATACAAAACTGGAAACTCAGACTAAATCTAATCCAAACCCCATCTCCTCCATGTACTTGTACCTTATTTTAGAATTTGTACCCTTATTGGTCTGGTCCAATGATTCTGCCAAGCAGCCAGAGGCCCATGCATAGATGACCGCTGGACCATGAGCCAACTGTGATAGGAAATTCAACGCAGACTAACCCTTGCAAAAGAGACGCTTAAAAAAGGTTGAACATGACATACATTCATCTCCTCTCTACATCCCTTGATTACAAGTCCCATCTAAAAAAGAAACCTGCAAAAGGTAACCTGGTGCACAACTGCCAGTCTTAGAAATCATGCATTGCCACAATATTTTTCAAGTAAGAGCAAAGATTTCATGAAAACTGGAAACTCAGATGCAGAAAGGGGAAAATCAATGATCCACACACACCAAAGCATTACAAAACAGTGCCTACTTACTAATGAACTATCAGTTTGCAAACCAAGATAAAACCTTTGCTCATAAAAATGTGAAAACACAGCCTTTGAAAACACTACACTGGCTAGTACATACACTAATATACTACTAAGCCTAAGGCAACTTCCACATACTTGCCATGTTCTTCAAGTTCCACATACAAAAACATAGCAAAACCTGGAGGAAAATAAAGACTAAGGGAAAAATCAGTTTTCCTGACTCTATAGTGATATATATAAAAAGCAACCATAAAAACTATCACACAAAAAATTGCTATGACATACATTCAGCTAAATTCAGCAGTAATCTAGACTGTGCTATTCCTAAAAAAGGCTTTTATCTACAAAACTGCAGAAACTTTGTAGGATTAAATGCCTGTCCAGACACAGTGTGATTGTCCAGAAAAGAAAATTAGGTCCAAAAAAGCATGTCCAGAATTATAGACTGCATGTTCCTATATTCTTCATACCATTACATGTATAACCAAGCTACATACACTGTTGTAATCTGCCAGCAGTGCATTGCATTTGATTATACCTTTATTTCAAAAAAATTGTGGATGAACATGTATCTTTTTACGGGTTGGATTATTCCCACATGACCAGTGCATACAGATATTAAGATAACCTTAATAACAGCAGTGCATTCTCATGCTTATGAGTCTATGCTCTCCAATAACCCATGACAAAATCAGAGACAGGAAGCCACTGGGAGGAAAAAGGGCTCTGGGGTAAGCTTTCCTTCATCTCACTTACACATGTAGATATATGTATATATGTGCTCACACACACATGTATCTCACACTACTAAATCATGGTTGCATGGCAACATTAACAGGGGAATTGTTTTTTTAATTATTACAGATAACCCATGGGTTATACACATTATTATTCTATAATAACAAAAACATATCTTCAAAATGTGCTTCTCTTAAAATTAAAAGCAGAAAAAAACAAAGCATCAGAAATCAAATAAATGAACAAGCATTCATTTCCTAGTGGTATTTCTGAAAGCACAGACAATATATGCCCACATATACTGTAAGACAACCTTCTGTGTGTAAGGCATCAATTATACTGAATATTGGCGTATTCAACTGCAGTACAGCTATTCATTCTTAGTGTTACAATGAAAAGCTTAAATTCATAATAAGTTCAGGAAATAAATTCAAATGTCATCAACTACACATAGTTCAATGAAAAAGCAAATGGAAAACCTCACAAATAATAATAATAATAATAATAATAAAAAATTAAAACCAAACTGGATGAGGAAACACAATCAATAAAATCAAGCCTTACCCACCTCCCCTTTCTTCTCTGGTGGTAATTTTCAAGTGTAAAGTATAACATTAAGGTAATAACAATAATAATGAGTTTGGCACTGGGTATATTCCTGGAATTAATAAACCTTAGCTCAACCTACAATCCCCAACAACCAAAGCCAAATGCGAAACCCCAGGAAATGCCTTTTGAAAACACACAGAGGTTTGGGGGTTTTGGTGTTTCTCTTTCAGAAACTCAAATGCAAGGCGCATCAGGGCTTTTTCCACAGAAAGACCTGGTGAC
>NW_009193606.1:612-1236 GCF_000690835.1 Fulmarus glacialis | reverse complement strand
AATGCAAAGGTATAATCCATTACCTACTGCACTGGGATATTGAAACAGGTTTTTTTAATATATATTTTTTCTTTTTTTAAAACAAAAGCGTAGCAGTTCACTTGTAAGGCTTTACTTTAAGAGGTGCCGCTCTACTTTCCAGAGTAGCTTTTTAGTGCGCTCCTCCTTTTTCCCTTGCTAAGTGGAAATCACTGCGTTACTATTCTGCAAATGGTTACAGCCAAAAGCCAAGCACAGGTTTTCTGGCCTCCTCCCAAAGGCAGGCTGCAAAAGCGCTGCCGGCCGGGAACGCGCCTGGCTCGGCGTCCCCTGCAGCCTGCCTGGGCGGGGGGTCTGCTGAGACGGCCAGGAGAGGGGGTCCCCCGCTCACCCCCAGAGCCTGCAACGGAGCCAGCTGAAACGCTTCTCGCTCTTCCTCCCCGCCTTGCTCAACGCCTCTGGTTTTGATGAAACGCCACAGGAAGCTCCCTCTCTGAAAAAAAACAGATTTGGGGCCCGAAGGCCTCCTTTGGAGCCTTCTGCTAATAGGAACACAGACTGACGCCAGCTGAACCCAGGGTTACGCTGCTGACTGTCAGCTGCTCTGGGAGGAGGGAGCCTGCCCCACCTAGTTCCCTAGAAGAA
>NW_009193606.1:0-549 GCF_000690835.1 Fulmarus glacialis | reverse complement strand
AAAGAGCAAAGAATGAACAAGAAGGAGGGAGAGGTAACAGAAAGGGAAAAAAAGGCTGTGACTTTTTCACTCTAGAAGAAACCAGGGAGTTCGCAAGAGAGTCAAAAAATCCCAGGGTCCCAGTGTCAAACCCAAGGAAAGGAAAGCTTGTGATTTCTTAAGCAGCACTGGCACCTCAGATTTTCAGCTAAAAGCTCTTCACACCCTTACTCATCTTTTTGACTGTGCAGCTGGGGGGTTTTTAAGTCTTTCTACAGACAAAACTGCTGTTCACTTCAGAGAGGTTACGCCTGAAGTATGGCTGCAGGATCATGCCTTGTGCTTAATAAGATTAATTAAAGAGGGTTTCATTTTTATTTATAGATCCTATCGGCATCACAGGAGAAATCTGAACAACTAGGTGAAAGAGAGCAATTGCCACCAGCCACACAGCACCGCGACTACATCATCCCACAGGACTAAGCAACGTAAATACATATATATACACATATACATGTATATTATACATATAATGTAAATATATATATTTGTTTATATATAGTATAAACA
>NW_009193605.1:0-72644 GCF_000690835.1 Fulmarus glacialis | reverse complement strand
CTTTGAGGCATTATGGATTGAAAGTATGAAGGGGGATGGGGGGAGAGCTGTTGGTGAGTCCTGTTTAAATAAAGCCCGTTAGGCAGGAGCAGTGTGGTGGGGTGGAAAAAAGGGATGTGTTTTTTCTGAAAATGGAATTCAAGTGCAGTCTCATGTACTGGTCTGGATTTTCTTTAAATAAAGCCAGGAAATCATTGCACAGCTCAGGCTGGGTGCCTTGGTTAGATGTTCGGTCCAACTGTCTTTGGGTCTGCTGGCTCGGCAGCAAAGGGATCCTGTAGACTGTCTTTGGTGGAAAAAACATGAGTATTTTCTTCCCGTTCAAATTTCTGCTCAACCCTGAATTGTGTCCTAAGGCCTCAGCTGTAATAGCCTGTGGGACGTCCCTGACCTTCCTGAGTGCATGTTTGATGGTCCCCTGGGTATAAAGACATCTAAATGCTTCTGTGAAAGACCAAAACACCTTGATTTTTCCAGTTGTGTGTCTGACATCTTGCAGGGATGCTACAAGACACTGCCATGTTTTGAAAATACAATATTTATTCCTATTAATATTTGGAGGACAGTCGAATGTTGAAACTTTCGTGTGCTGGCAACTCCGCCCCCACCGTCCACCCCAAACCCCCAGTGCCAGTGGGGGCTAAGTAGCCCCTCTAGGATGAGAGCGATATTGTGAGCAGAGAGATGGAAACAGCCGAATTTCTTTCACTGCATATGGCTAATACTCACCTGGAGAAATCCAACCCATTTGTAGATATTAAACTAGACACGGTAATAAGTTCAGTATGTATTTCAATTTACTTTGCTGGAAATAGATTTAATTTACCAACTGCAGAGTTTTAGATGGAACTGCCTGTATTCCTGCTATTTTATGCTACATTCTGAATATATTATACGTAAAGTTGTAAATTAATAGGCCTGTTTCTGATTTGTTGCACATATGACATGGACATGCAACTAAATTAACAGTGAAGTCTTAGTGTTGCAGAGTTTAATTATATTTGCAGATGAATTAGCATCTAATTCCTCTATCCCTTCCTTATTATGAAGTACACTGGACATGTTTTTTCCCTAAAGAGATTGGTATTTTGTGGTTTTTTGAGAGGAAATCCGTGAGATCTGCTGCATTTCCAGCTTATCTTGGAGCTGCTTTTTGAATTTACAGTGCAACTGCTCTACATACAGCTATGTCTATCAATTATTGAGTTATAAGTGGCATTTCTGGTGATGCTATTGCTTTCTGGACATGATATCACCAAGAGTCCCATAGTGCTAGAACAGCAATGTGTGTCTCCGGGACCTTGCTGCCCAGGTTGGTTCCTGGCAGGCTGCTGTGATCATGGAGAGCTGGTGGACTTCACCTGGGCTGCAAGTGCAGGCTCACGACAACACGTTGGAGATGGCTAAAGCAGAGAAATGGCCTCAGCCTTGGGGAAGAAGGAAAAGAAGTAGCTGGGAGTTGTGCGAGTGGTTTGAGGTGTCAGTCCGTCAGCTGGAGGAGTCCCACAGCCCACAGTAAAATGTTGGTAATGGTGCAAGGTGACATTTTTTTCCTGTGATGATTATTCTTGGAAAGCATCCCTAATCAGGTCAGCACCAAGGTGTGGGCTGAAGTCCCTTTAAAGCCAGGCTGAGCCTGTTACTTGGCTGTTCTTAGGTGGGATGTTTCCCAAATTGGGACCAGGTCAGCCAGTGCCAACTGTGTTAAATCACTCTCGTGAGCTAACTCCTAATTGCTGGAGGCACCATTGTATTAGCGAGCCAGGAACGTGGACCTCTGGTGCTGCTCTGCTGATGGTTGGTAAAGTAAAATGGAGTCTGATTTTGAACAAAACACAGTAAAACAACAGTGAAATGAAAGCAGCTGTGGTTCTGCCTGCTAGTGAAGTTTGGTGGTGCCTAGCTTGGTGCCAGATTAGGAGGGCATCCTCCCTTTCTCCCTCTGCTCTGTATTCGTTTCCTAAGGAAATAGCACCTTGTAGCTCCTTTATCTTGGGAAATGCTCCAGAGCTTGGTGGTAACAGCTTTGTGCCCTGTGCTCCTGGAGATCTGCAAAACTGTTGGGCTTCCTGGAGGAAAATTGCTGATGATGCTGGGGCTTGTAGTCCTGCCCCAAATTCTTCCCTAAAATGCCCCGTTCCCTCAGAGAACAGGTACCTCTAGGGCTGGAAACTCATTGAGAAGATGTGACTGCAGAGAGAGTGGCATCTGCATGGGTCCCTGGGACCATGGTGTGCCAGGGTCCCCCTCCCTGGCACTGCTCCCCCATGTTTGCAGAGGATCTCCATAGCATGAAGACTTCGTTAACATGTTCTGTTACTGAAAAAAATGAAACCAGCAGCTCTTTTCTCTGCTATCCTTCCTGGGCTCCAGTCCAACCTCCTTGGAGGAACGTGCACAGCTTGGCTTTCCAGAGGGCTGTAGCACCCATCTCCTTGGGGTCTCCAGGAGCATTAGCTTTTCTAGGACCTGGGCCACGAAGTCAGCGCTTGGTGGCATTACTCTCAGCTGCAAGTTGTGTAAGTGCTTTACTGCTCCACTGGATTGAGGACTCTTTGCACAACACTTTTGAAAGCTGCCTCCATCCTTGGCGCGTTAGTAGCATCTGTTGACCTTTTTTGAGCAGCAGGGATGAGATAATGGTGTCTCGCTTTATTAGCTCTTTTAAAAATTATTCTGACAAAACTAATGGTTTGCTCTCTCCCTGCATTGTGCTGATTAGCCTTTTACATAGCACTGCGCCCTTCCCTTAATTTAAAAGTAGCTTCTAAGTCCATTGCAGTGCAGATCGCATCTTAGGAATAAATACTTCTTCTTTCCTGAGCAAATACAGGAAGAGTCAGCAAATATGAAGCATCCCTTTTTCCTATTGTCACAAAACTGTGGCGTTCCCCGAGATTGATTTGCGCTTGCTCAAGGGTGTGCTTTAACAGGAGCACATTTGGGATATAAAGTGGGAAAGGTTCTCAACAGCTTTTAATTGGAGTTGTTGCTTTTGATGGGGCTGCACTAATTTCCAGTGGCTTAAAGCTGGCGGGGAGGGGGGAAGGCCGGTGAAATCCCGGCTCCATCCACGGGCCGTGGCAGGTTTGCTGTTGCCTCAAAGGGACGTGGTGTGACACTGCTGCACTTTGGGAAAAACAAGAATTAAATCCAAATGACACCGATCTATGCACCAGGGCTGTTTGTATGAACTGGAATTTGTGTCTGTCACTGCCAAAAAAGAAAACTGGGCCGTAATGAGAGTTTGTAAGGGGAAACCAAGCTATTCCCCCCAGAGCCGCTTCCCTAAGCCATGCCTGGTTGCCAGTGGCTTCCTGTCTGTTGTTAGTTTTTCTTTTCGAACGCAGTTTAGTTTCTGCAGGCCAGTGGCTTTTAATGATTTCCTTTGAGTCCATGCATCCTCTGGAGCAGCCCTCTTCTCCCTTGACATTTGATGTGGGAATGTGTACATCAGTATTGTTACTTAAACAATACCCTTCAGGCACCAATGCTGGGCCCTCAGATAAATCACAGATTAAAATGAAGCAGAATTGCGTGATAAAAAGTCTACAGTGTTCTGGCATGCAGGGAACAAACTGCACAGAGTCCAGGTAATGGGAAATTGTGTGTGTTATCTGAAGACCCATGTAATTAATGAACAAGAAACCTGTTTACTCTGAAAATAAATGGCAGAGTTACTATAATGCCTTTCTGCTTTGAATGCTCAATGAGTATCTCTGGAGGAATAAAAGCCCTAGCAGCTCAAAGTCACATCTCAACCAGAAAGGCAGTTTGGAGACAGCGCTGAGAATCAGAGCTGGTTTGCTTTTATGAAGAATATGAAACCAGCCTTCCTTCTAATAAACACCTCATTTATTTTCTCTTGGCTCCTAAGCGATCTAGTTTGCAGATCATGATGCGGACAGAACAATTAGCGGATTCGATTCAGTGCACATGCCATTGCCGAGCAGGAAACAAGCACGCCGGGCATGAATAGCATCAATCTTATTTTCAGGCATGTGCAAGTATCTGGCACTTCAGAGAGATTTGCAAACAGGCTGTACTTCTGTTTTTCCCCTTGGTTTCCATCCTGATCATGCTGCTGCTGTATTCATATGTATTATACCGAGCTCCCTGCTTCCCCGTTACAGCTGCTGCAGTGCTGATGGCTCTGTAGGCTTTTACCATGCTCGGTATTTCATCCCAGCTATTTTCCACACGTGGAAAAACGCTCCCGTGCAGGAGTCAGCGTTGCAGCAGGCGCTGGGAAGGGGAGAGCTGTCCCTTTAACCGTGCAGAGCATAGGGCTGTTTTTAGTTAGAGCTCTTTTAGCAAGTTGTCTCAGCACATCAGGGCCCCGCTTTCATCATGCCTGGCTTTTTTTTTTTTCTCTCTTTGAGTCCTAGAAGTCAGAGGCCACAGGGAGGGTGACAGAAAGCAGTGACCTCTGCATAAGCGGGGGGACCAGATGGCCACTCCTCTTCCTCTGAGCCTTTCTCCCCTGGCCCCAGGGCACATATCTGTGACCTTCGCTTTAACTGAATGCCCAGACTGTGTGACTAGGGCTTTGACATGCTCTTTAATAGGCATACATTATCCCTCCATTGCTAAAAGCCCAGAAAACTGGGTTCATTTAGATGGAATTCAAGTAAAACTGTTTGGATTGGTCTTGCTATCCCCTAGTTGGCTCCTGCTAAATTGTTGATCTTAGTGCTAAGGAAGGGAAATGCACTCACGGACGGGTTGGGAAGCATTTTATTTTCAAAGCTTTGCAAAACCCAGTGTTTTCCGACAGACAAGGTGTGCACTCACGGTGTGAGCCCGCTTAGGTGCCCACCCACGTCACGAGCGATGCTCTAGTACTCGAACCGCGTTGAGCCCTTGCCCTGGACGGGGCTTAGTTCTGCTCTAAGGTCTGTCTCTCCCAGTCAAAGAAAACTTCTGATGTTAAATAGCAGCAGAACTTGGGCTTGTAGCCTCTCGCGGAGTTTGTAGGCACAAGGGGGAGATGTAATCACTAATATTTCAATAATTCTCAGTTCCAGCCACAGGATTTGGTCTGATTTCCAAGTGTGAGCCAAGCTAGAGCACTGCAATGTGGTAGCACCCCATGATACCGAGCACAGGATCGGTGAGAATGGGCAAAAACACCCCTGAGGAGGAGGGCTAGCACTAGACCAACTGAAAATGGAGAAAATGGAGAAAATGCTTTATTCTCTGTGAATTAGAAGTCATTGCGTTTTTCTCCAGTACCCCAGTAACTGAGAAGTTCATCTGATATTTCTGTCTGGTCCCATAGCTGTTATTAGAGGAGGCCAGGCTCTCGTTAAAGCAATTTGTGTAATCGTAGCTGTGCTCTTCAGGAATGTCCTCAGGAGAGACTGGAAATACGCTCTTTTCCAGCAGAATGGAAATGCAGAGGTGCGTTTTTCTGCTAATGACCGGCAAACATCTTTGCCGATCAGACGCGGATGGCCTCCAACCTCTGCCAGGCAAGCGGATGCTGAGGGGGGGCTTTATTAATGCCTACCATTTCCGAAGGGTTAAGCACATGAAAGTTATTCAAGGAATTTCCTTTCCAGGGCAGACCTAGGGAGGTAGGTATGAGCAAAGGCCAATTCAGCCCTGCTGAAAGTGATGGATGCAATTCTCTTTGAAGTTCCTGGGAGTTGCTCTTCCTTGCTGCATGGCTGAATTGAATCCAGAGATCTTCAACTGTGAATCCGTAGCCACAAAACATGGTTTTGTGACATCTGCCGTGGTTCACCAGCTACTGAAGGTGGGAAGGGGAGAGCAAAAAAACTGCCAGGAATGCTGGTGCGGATGATACTGGAGGTTTTGACTACTTGCAGCTCGTGTTCCTGTTTTCAATTAAATTAGAAAGTATTTGTGGATGAAGTGACCCATTAGTTGGGTAATAACACTACCTTATCACGCCTGCTTATCAGTATTAGTTATGCACTATAAAACCCATACCAAAGCCCTTGGGGGAATCAATTAAATTGAAGTGGGCAGCTTTGTGTATGCATGCGATGGAGCTGTCGTGAGATGTGTGGCACGTTTGTACACCAAACTGTTGCAGGTTTCGGGCAGACGGTATTTCTGAGCTTGTACACTAGCCCTGCCTGTAAGCTGTCAGCATCACACATCTTTGTTGCCTCTGCCAATTCCTCACTGAACAGAAGAAACAGGCCATAAATTTGCTGATTATGTGCATTTAGGCAGACTAGCTCCCTTAATGGCCTTTACGATGGTTGCAGCCGCCAGTGATGGAGTTTTGCATCCCCAGTTTCTAATAGCAGACGGTTGCTTGTTCATGCCGTACATCCCATTAAATAAATCTGAGCCAATGGTAACTGATTGCTGATATTAAACCGCAGAGGGAGAGATTAAAAATATTTTCCCTGTCTGCTTGGAAAGCTTGGGAGGGCTTTGTTCAAGTTTTGTGGTTTTTTTTTAAAGAGGAGGTAGGAAACACTTTAAGAAATAGTCTTGTCTGTTTTTGCCAATGTTTGAGCCTAGAAGCAGGTAAGGGAAACCTGATTTAATGACATATCAAATAGAGAGCTAGCTCTCATCCGATATACCTCTTTGAAACACTGCCAAGGAGCGATCAGTGCCCTGTCTGCTTGCATCAATAATTAGACTTTATAAAGTATTTAGGCTCTGGTGGCACAGGGAGCTGTAGTGGCCAATCGCCTGGAAAAGGGCTTGATTTCCAGGTAAAAACTCCCAATGCAGTGATTGAATCTGCTACCATTTCAGCTGGCAAAAAGGAGCCAGAGAAAAGCAGCCTTCCCCCGAGTCTTTCGGGGCTGCAGTGCAAGGAAAAACGTGGTGGTGGTTTGCAACGTCCATTAGAGCTGTCGCCCCTGGGGCTGCAAAATGGCCGGTTTCCTCTCGGCCAGGCGGCGAGGAGCGATCAGAGGGGAGAGCCGAAGCGCGGGGCGATGCGGGGTTCTTTTTTTTCCCTCGCCGCGGCCCCTTTGCCCCCCCACCAGCCCCCCCACCAAAGGCAGCGCTGCCGTAGCTGGCTGGGGCTCAGCTCCGAGCATCCTCTCTCTGCTTTGAACCTGAGGAGCCGTCACACCTTAAGGTCAGGCGAGGGGCCCCCTGTTAGCGGGCAGAGGGAGGTGGAGGGAGCAGGATGTCATTTTGTCATTAGCCGGGCTTCAAAGGCAGGCAGTGATCGGGGAGGGGGGAGAGGAGCTGCGGGGTCACGGGGGGCTGCGAGCCCCTTGCCCAGCCTCCCTGCGGGCCGGCTCACCTGGTGCACAGCTGCTCCGGGAGGAAGGAGCCCAGGGAAAGCAGCGGGACGGAGGAGGCAGCGTGGGGAAAGCCACATCGCCGATGCCTTTCACCCTGCAGCCTGCCAAATTCGGTGTGCAGGTTGTGTGCCGGGGGGGCACGATCTTTAGCACTGCCGAGATGATGGTGTGAAGCGCTGCCTGTGAGTTAGGGCAGCTGTTAAAAGTGTAGTCCTCTTGGAGCAGTGCTGCCTAAAATGATATAACGGGGTCCTGCACGTCTCTTGGAGACTCTGGAGCATGATTTTGGCTTGCTGGGGGTGTTCATGTTGGAGGCTGGTTACAAGGCTCAGTGCCCTTGTGTTCATACGTCCTGCTCTGGATAGCCTTAAGCTTTCCAGAATCAGATCCAACCCCAAAAAATCAGTAGAGTGGGTTAAAAATGACAAGATTGCCAAAAGAGGAGAAAAATCCCCCTCATTTTGGGGATCTGTGACTTTGCACTCTGGGCCTTGAGGATGCTTTGGGGTCTCCCATTGAGGCTTTTCTCTGTAGCCGCTGGGGTCGAGTTTGTTTATCCCAATCTAAACTGAGATCCTCCTGCAGATCCCTGCAAGCGGGGTCGGGGGGGAATGCCAGCCGCTGCGAGGCTGGAGATCAAAGCACATGTGTTGGCAATACTGGGAGGCTTCTGGGATCAAATGCTCTTTGACCTGCCCCTATGAAAGCCGAGGGCCCTGAGGAATGGTGCACATCGGGTGGGGATGGAGGAGCTGGGCGATGAGATGAGAGGCAGCAGCTCCGGGAGCAGCCGGGCAGCGCATGGCGCAGTGTTCGGTGTAACCCAGCCAAAGCCAGCAGAAACATGGCACAGCTCTGCTTCACAAGCTCCTTCCATCTTGCAGCCCGATCAGGCTTATGTGCTGGTAATTAGGATGTTTGCTGTCACTTCTATGGGCACGACAATGCATATTCATCAAATATGTAAATTAACACATTAAGCTATTTGCATAAATCTTCTGGATCCGTGAGGATGACGGAGATGAATTGCTGCAAGAGCAGCTCTGTAAATGGTTCCCTGATACGCAAGTTGCACTAGTGGGTGCTCCAGTGATGCAGAGCAGGAACTCGTTCAGGTTAATTAGTGCAAGAAGTCTAGGCGTCATTACCTCTGGAGCAGGATTACAGCTGCGTTTGCACAGGCAGCTCTCAGGTGGCCTTTCTTCCTGGGGGAAGATGGGTTGGAGGGGTGGGCAGGCAGGTGAAGTTATCCATCGAAAAAGCAAAGCTGCCCGTGTGCTAAATGTGCCGGAGGTCTCCGGTGAACAGTAATGCACAAAAGTTTGCTCGGGCTTCCTCTGAGCTTCCCAACAAGCCCCCAGCACAGCCACAGCCTCCAACACATCTGGTACTACCAAAAGGAAAATACATAAGACCTGTAACCCTTGCCTGCAGTAGCTTAACAATACCTCTGAGTATTGCTTCAAATACATATAATAAGTCTGAACTAATAAAGTAACGAGTTTATGAGCTTTTTAAAGATTTTACTAGATAAATGGAAGGCCTAATAACATGATTCGATTTCTTAATATAAACAACGTATTTGCTGGGGCCTCTTAAAATATTCCTAACTTTAACTGCAGAAAATGCAGCGTATGATTTATATTTCTGGCTGCTGGAAGCTCTGGCTTTCATTATCTGTATGCGCCGCAAATCCAATTATGTAATATCATTGAGATAAGGCATGTAATGTTTCACGTCTAATTGTCCTAACATGCAAATTTTTTCCAAAGTGGGCGTACGTTAGGATGAAAGGAAGGCAGGGGCTGTGTTTCATGGGTGTATGTTATGGGGGTGAAATCAGGCACTCTGCAGGCATTTGGATGTGTCGACCTGTTTCTGGCTGGGTGTATTGTGGTGCAAGGTCTCTGAGAAGCTCTCCAGGAGTCACAAGGTGATGTTTGCTAAGCAGGATGCTGGTTTTTGGGTGAATAAAGTGCCAGTTAAATGCAACTGAACAGCAGCCTTTGCCTGGATGGGGAAACCTGTGTATGACTGCAGAATATTTCACTGATCCAAGCATTGTGACTCATTTTTTTCCCTAGGAGGCCCCTGCCATGGGGCTTGATAACCCCTGTGCTTTGGTGTGAATGGGCCTACAGCCCATGGGTCTACAGCTTGGGTCTACAGCCTCCGTCCCCTCCCCAGCAAACGGCTGTGAAACCAGTGTGTGTGCTGAATGTACCCCCGACAGACAGACTGTGCCAGTCCACCTGTTGATTCACTGTATTGGATCCAAATTTCACACTCATTTTCTAGGTGATTTTCATCCATAGGTAGGAAAGAGACCACAGACCTAAGGAAGTTCTTGGTACATCTTGTTAAACAGAAGCTTACGTGCTTTGCCCCTTCTTTCTGGCCTTAGGTATTATCATCGCTGTCTCTGAACATCTTTGGACACGTATGCTCATCCAAGACTGTGTAGACTTACCTTTTGAGCTGGCTGTGTCCTTGTCCCTTCCCGTGATGGGGTCCCATCTGGCCTGCACACCAAGGTTTCACAGCCAGGGCAGGCAAGAAGGCAGGCTGGAAGACACTCAAATCTCCCCTGTTGCATCTTCAGAATACAACCAAGAAGCACGTCCTGACATGGGAAGAGGACCTTGTAAATGGATGTCACCTGGGACACCCCAGTCTTCATCCTTGGCACCAGCAGAGATGCTCACATTAACACTTGCCCACATTAAGTGGAAGGGCTGGTAGCAGCGTGCTGTAAATCGGGAGTCTTCATGCAGTCTGATCTTTGGCTTGTGCTCGAGGGGTGCTTGGTTTCTCTGGAAGGTAGTGGAGAGGGGATGCATTTGGTGGCTTTTGATGGCCTTGCTTGTTGACCATAGCACAAGGGCACATGGAGATGTGTCAAAAACCTAGCTTTTTTTGTAAGATTTCTATTGCCCATGGTGGAGCTGGCTGGGAGAATTTAAAACAATCAATTTAAGCAAAATGTTGGGGGTTTTTTGGCCTGATCTACTTGCATGCATGAACTTGTCCTACATGTTGGATGGGAAATGCAGGCAGATCTTGCTTCCTCCCCAAGCAGCTTCTCAGCCCTTGCTTTTCCTTCTGGCCACGCACACTGTCCCTGCCGGGTTTCGGTGCTACTGTGGCGTTCGTGACACCATCCAGCCGGTGGTTCTGGTCCCGGTATTTGGCTCTTTTGAGGAAGTTTCCCACTAGCTAGCTTACAGCTACTGGGCATTGTGCTCTGGACGTGAATAGGTCCCATTCAACCTTGTTTTATTCATCATCAGCAAAGCATGAAATTACAGTGGAAATGCTAATAGATTTCCTAACAACTTAGTACCTACTTGGGTGAAACAGTTATTTGTTGACTAATTAGTAAGTTAATTGTTTTATACTTTATTGAGGTCAGGTCGCTATTTTCATGTAGAGGGAGGTGGTGTGTGCTCTTCTAAACGAGACTCTGCTTTAATGAGCGGTTATTATAATTGGTTGGGCTAAGGGATTATAGGGAAAGGTTAATGTTACCTCCAAAAGGAGTTTTTCCCCAGCTGTTTCCCGTGTGCCAAGCCAGGATCTGAGCAAACTTGTGGTCCAGGCAAGTGCAAAATGCATGGGTGTCACACGCATACCCTGCAAATGGCTTGGACCTTCTGGCAGGCGAGGTGCGCCCACTTGGACCTGTAATCAGGTATTTGGTTTTGGAGCTCTTATCAATATTCAGGCACATGTGGAAAGCTCTAGCCTGACGCAGCGCTGGGTGAAATGCCTGTTAGGGGACTTTGTGTTGACCTCTGCAAACCGTTCAGAAGTGGGGAGGAAAGGGCTGATGTTGCTCAGAGCCATACCTGGAGCTTGCTGCGGAGCATGGGGCTGCCAAGAAATGGTGAGGACCTTTGGAAACCTGACCATCTTCCATGGTGTGGACACCTTCCCCATGCTTTGTTTTCCTGCCCTCTCTCCGGTGTGGAGCCGGGGGGATGAGCTGTCCCTAGGAGCTGGGACGAATCCTGCTGGGGTGCTCAGCTTTCTCTGCGACCATTAATGGGGCAGGCTTCTCAGCTCCCAGGGCTGCTTACAAGCTTCGGGCACACTAATTGAAACCATTCCTGACATAAAAAAAGCATTTTGCAGAAAGAAAGGAAAGACCTCTCCTTCCTGGAGTTTATGATTGAATGTATGAGTAACCTGGCCTTGGGTTTCTGGGGCATGAAGTCTTTTCCCTGGCTTGATTTATGTGATTTTTCAAAAAAACAAAAAGTTTCCTGCCCTCCTTCTCCTCCTCAGTAGCTTTCCTCCCCCTTTCTTCCCCCTCCTGACCCTGTGCTTGTGGCCAGGAGAGGTTTCCTGGATTTAGAAACAGTCTTAAAAGAGATCCATGTGTGCATGGAGGCAGTAGCGGACCGTTGGGGAAGGCTCCTCCAGGGTGATTAAGCCATATTGCTTTGGATATTTTTTTCCTCTTCCATGTTCTTCCTCTCCATCCTCCTAATTAGGGCTTCCCGGTAATTATAGGCTTTGACCAACCCTGTCCTTTCTCAGTGCAGCCCCAGAGCTGTGACGTGAGTCAGTGGCTTTGTGCCTCTTCTTGCTCGCCCTGCTGGGGTTGTCTCCCACATGGGGAGGGATCGTTTATAAAGTATTATTCTGTCTTAGGCAGCATTGCAGGGAAAACCAAGAAAGATTATTGATTGCAGACAGCCCGTTTTGTGCTGATTCTTCTTCCTTCCAGCTGGAAATATAGTGTGGAAATTACTGATACCTATTGGGTTTATTTGTTGCACTGATGACCGTATGCTTTTTGGAAAACCTGCTGTCATCTTCTGCCTCCAGGTATCTATAAGCCTGCTCTGTAGTCTCAACAGTTTTGCCCATACACCTATACCAGTTTGGCAATCCTGGAAATGCAGAATTATGGGTCAAAAGAGCACTGTTCCTGCTGTCACGCAGTCTGTCCGGTAACCAGAGCAGTTTGTCCTGGCAGCAGCACCAGCGTGGCAGTGCAGCTGCAGGCTGCGCCGAGACCTGCGGTCGTACAGAAGGGTATGCAGGTAGACCTGTCCATCCCTTCGCCAAATTTGTCTGGTTTTCAACTCTTCCCCTAATGTAGAATCAAACTGGAAATGGCAGGATGGCTGCCAGGAAATACAAGCTGGTACCAGACCATTGCAAAAAAAAAAATCAAACAAAATAGGACTCAAACCAGCCAACAAACCCCATCTTAGTTGCCTGTATTTTTTTAGTTGCCTTTATTTTTTTTTCCTGGAGTAGCCAGATAGCTTTCAAATCTTGGGAGTGGGACTTCTGCTTTCCTGTGTGCAATAAAGCCTTCTGCATGCATTGACTGGCAAGAACAATCCCTGGGCAGCCGGTGAAGGGGAGTATTTTTGCAGCCTGCATCCAAGTGTGACTCCGACGTTTCATGCCGCCACCTGAGCTACGACGGGCTGTGAATACAGATCGCACCGCTCCTTTCCCTGCTTATCCCAGGCTTCTCGTTGGGAAAAGGGCCGTTGCTCAGGGGCTCAGGGAAGTGGGTTATAAAAGTTCTATTAGTGAAGCAGAAAGATGTTTCCAGCCTTACTGTTCCTTGGGAAATAAGAGAAGAAAAGACAGATGATGTTTTGCCTCTTTATTAGATTGGGAAATCATCTATAAAGCAGAAGTGTATTGGAAACTGAGCCCTCGTGTCTCTCATTAATGCCAAGTCAGCAGCATCCAGCCAGTTGGATGGAGGGTTTGTACGATGGGGGGCTTCGAAGGGGCCCTGTTATAGTGGGACAGGCTCTGGAGAGCTCTGAAGAAGCCAGATGTGAGGTGGGAAGACCAGAGCTAGCAGCCCGGGCAGTCCTGCACTCAGCCCCTTGCAGTTACTTGCAGCAATGCAGCCAAGTGCTGATATTCAACTGTGGCAATCTACAGGCTGGAAAAACTCAGCCTTAGGGGAAACTACCTGCCTGGTGGGTGGATGAGAGCTTGTGTGTGCTCAGGGGTTGTTGGTAAGACACTGAGGGATAGCAGTGAACCATAAAACGTCCTTAAAAGTAGCAAGTCCAAATAAAGCTGTGCAGCTTAAAATGTTTTATCATGTCGTACGCCAGGGCTATTAGTCCCCTTCTGTGCTTCCGTCAGGCAGCGTGGCAACCAGCAGTGAAGTTTTATCAGATATTAAAACCTGCTTTTGAAATCTCTCCTGAAGCAGAATGCTAAATCAACCTCTTCATGGTGTTGGTTTTTTTTTTCTTCTTGTGCTGTTTCCTGCCTGGCAGCTTTACCTTTACTTCCATTTCTCTCTCTCATTTTCCATCAGTTCTATCTGTAACCATTTTGTGTTTTATTGAGCATGAATGAATGGTGATGCCTTTTAGATGAGTGATATTTTCATCTGAAGATGCTTGTTTAATATAAGCCTCTGCTCAGCTGTTATCCCAATGGTGTTTTGTGTTTACCAACAGATTATTTCAACTAGCTTGAATTTGGAGGCAAATTAATTGCATCGAGAGGTTTTCTCCCATTCTCCCACCCCATTCTACTTCTTTTCTGGTGGGACATTACAGACCTGGAATGCGATTCGGAGGCGGCATGAGCTGTGTAAGAGCTACAGCATTGCTCCTGGGGCTGAGTGTAACCTACGCTTACCATATGTTACCACCCTCCCCTTTAGGTAAAATGGGAGTGTTTCTGCTTCCCTGCAAATGATAGCAGCTCCGCAGAGCAGAGACCGTAGTCACTCAAGCTGCTGCTGTGTGGGTCTCTGTGCATTTGCGAATAAAATTTTCCATCTATGGGAATAGGTTATGAATCCAAAGTCATTAGAAAGGGTCTGGGTTTACCCTTGGTGCTGTAAGCAGGAGCTCAGTGTCGGCGACAGTGATGGATCCCCAAATACCTGCTTGTTGCAAGGCATTGCTGCGACCCCGAGAGGTTCCCTGGGCTGTGCAACAGCAATTATACCTGGGGATGCTGAAATGTGCCTCAGTTGCTAAAGATTTGTTTTTTGTTTGGCCCGAGGTTTGTCGCAGCAACTCCCTGGAGGTCTCTGCTGGTTGAGTTCACCCTGGGGAGGTATACGGCTATTTTTTGGCACTGGCGATAAACAGGCTGCTGCTTACAGCTGTGGCAAAGGCATGCAAAAAACCAGCGAGGGCATCGTTTGCCTCTGTCATGCTGGGGTGCAAGGCAGTGTGTGGGGGACCAGCTGTGGGCAGGCGGTGCTGCTCGGCGCGTGACACATGCCGTAGCAAAACCACAGCGGTGAGAGCCGTCTGGTGTGCTGCGCTCCTGCGATATTCCTTTGATCCTCCCAGGCTCTTCTTTGCCTGCCTCTAAATTAACCCTGCTGTCTCTGATCCCTGGCTCGGGCCACTGCAGAGCTGGATTCCCATGAGTTCTCCGAAGCAGGTGATGGAGAGGAGAAATGAAATACCTGCCTGAAGGTTGACATTTCTGTTTGTGCCCAGGTAGAGGGGGCAGATCTTTTTGCATGCCCCAGCCAGAGCTGAGTCCCTTTGGAGATCTCTGACCTGCATCTTACGCCACAGAAACAGCATTAGATACCGATCAGCATACCCAGATGTCCCCAGGGTAGCACCCCGGAAGCTTTCGGAGGCACAGGTCTCGGCACTGGCCCCAAAGCCCACAGCCGTGTTAGGAGCAGGGGAGGAGGTGGGATGGCGTGTCCCCCACGGTCTGGAGATGGGCTCTCCAATACGCATTTCCGTGCCTTGGGAGCATTGTGCATCCTAAATCCCTTGTGGCTTGTTCTCTTTTTGCTCCTCACGCAACAGCTGGCACGGGAAGGGGCTGGAGCTGGACCTCGTGTCCTCGACAAGGTGCTCAGCCAGCCCTTTGCTTCACCAGGACAGCACTGAATTTTACCTCGTGATTCAGTGCCAGGCTCTGGCACCCTTATTCTGTACTGTTGTGCTTAGAGAAATCAGATATTCATGGCAGTAAATGTTCCTTTGGGGTGATGAGTCCTCTGGGGTCCACCCCGCCAAAATTAGTGGGGTTGCTCCTGGGTAGAGGTACTGCTGTCGAACCTGGCCCCGAGTGCTCATATCAACATCTTCATCCCCTTCCCTGTGTATACCCCACGCACAGTAGTTTCCTAGCTGATCTGCTTCAATACAGCATTACAGGAACATTAGTTAATGAGGCTGGTTTTGAGAGCGACGTATTGGGCAGGCGGCGTTAATTTGGGCTGTCCCCGCTGCTGCAGTATTTGCATCTGGCCGGCGTTGTGCATCTCACTTGGTGAAAAGGGCTGCGCTTCCAGATCCCCTCGCCAACAATTAGTCTTGCAAATGAGCAAGGGCGGCTCGCGTCCGCCCTGGCCCCGCTTAATACGATGGCTGGGCTGTAACTTTGGGCTGGCGCAGGGTTCGTGGCATGCTGCAGCCAGCTCACACCGCTGTCTTTGCTGCCGTCCACCAGCCAAATTTCTCGCGAGCGGGCCATGCATCTGCATTAATTTAGATGGCTTAATGTGGGGAGCTCGTCAGCTTGATTTCCCCTGTGGCTCTGGGAGTCAGCTGGGGTGCCGGGGCCTCCCATTAGCGGTCCAGCCCGGTGCCAGATGGCGGGTGATGGCTTGTGGAGGCTCCGGAGCTGACATGCCCCATTGTGCGAGAACACAAAAGCGAGCTGGGCTGGATTTTTTTTTTTTTCCCCCCACCCCCTTCTGCTTTCATTTTCCTTCGGCGGTGTCACCCTCACAGCTAATTCCTGGAGCTCTCTTTATTTATTTATTTTGTTCCATGGTGGGGAGGGCTGTGAAGTCGCTGGTGATGTTTTCCATGCAGATGCCTCTGCCTTGTCCCATGCGAGTGTCTTATAGACTTTGCTATTTCCCATCTTTTATTCCATGCCTGAATGTGCACGTGGGGTGCGCGGTCCCATGTGTGTGCAAACCCACACGAAATCTCTTCTTGGACAATTTGGTTGCATAAACAAGTTATTAGGGTATCATAGTGGGTCTCCTGGGGAGCCATTATATGCCACAAGGTTTTGTTAAGATAGATTTAATCGCCATCCTGGATATTTCGGGTGTCCCAGCAGTTTTTCAGGTCTCTAACAGTCTGTGCTACAATTACACATTTGTTACTGAGTTTTCATCTCTTTTGTTAATACCAGAGAGATGCCTGTTTTGGGGTGCAAGTGTTTTTTCTGATGAAGATGCACATTTCAGGAGAGAGAGGACTGATTCCCCAGGCTCGGTGCAGGAGGGGCAGAACATCCCTGCGGAGGCCCCCTGATGATCAGGCTTACGGGGCTTTAGCTCTGATTTCCCCAGTGTGCTGCAAACACCGGGGCAAAACTCAAGTTCAGAGCTCCAAGTCAGTAAAAATACCCCTCTGTGACCCCACCATTCAGGCACAGCGTTTGACCTCTGCCTGCTCTCTAAAATCCACATTGCTTTTGCAATGCCGCTGTTCCTTGACATTTAGCGTCACTCCAGCCCAGGCAGGCTTGCCCACTCGTGTGTGCATCCCAAACCCTTAACAAACCTTAATTAAAATGAAATTTCACGAAGACAGGGAGCTTAGGTGGCTAAATGTTGTTAACCCTGGCATCTGGATGGGGAATGCAGAATGGGGAAGGAAGCGAATGGGGACAGCAAGTGCATGAGCGGGGATGGCGGAGTCCCAGGTGCGTGGGGCGAGATCGTCCTCTCCTGGGGGTGCACCCAGCCAGCAAAGCTGGGGAGCCTTCGCAGAAGGGATGTGGCCGCATCCCTCCTCTGCATCGTAGCTGGGCAGTTGCAGGTTTGCGTGGCTCTCCCATCACTGAGACCCTTTGAAGGCAAATATTGATATTTAAATTTGGATTGCATGGCTGCTTGAGTGTCCAGCCTTTCTTCTAGCTCTCCTTCCTTCGGCAGGAGCTGCGGGCACTGAGCCCTTCTCCAGGCTGGGCATTGGGCTCTGGGTTTCTCATCAAGGTCTCCTCTTGTCTTTTGTCCATGACACTGAATTTTGCTGCCAGAGGTTGTTTGGAAGCGCGGGTGCGGAGCGATGGAGGGTGTAGGGACTTGGTGCGTCTGCAGAGGGTTTATCTGATGGTCGCCACAAGCCCGCAGGAGAATTTGTGTCCCCTAGTCAGGGAACAACTGCTCAGGGAGTCTGGCAGCCTGCCCACCCTGACCAGCCACGTTTGTGCTTCTTCATGTGTTTGTGCATCCTGAAACTCATTTGGGTAAAATATTTGCAAATTCCACAGTAGGAAATAACACAAGCTCTTCCTATCTCTCCTCCTCCCAGCAAATCGATAGAGCCCCTCCTTGTAGCCCTGCAAGCTAATAGTTATCCCATCCGGGAGCACCCCTTGGGAATTACGCTCTTCAAAGGCTTCCCAAGCCTCACCGCCCTCGCCTCATGGTACCCAGCGCTTCTCATCGTGTCCTGTTCCCATAAACAGTACAAAAGGTCTTTGAGAAGAGAGGAGAGATACCACTTGAGGTTACCGGTGTTTGTCTAATCTATAATAAAAAAGCAAAAAAAATATTAATATCTGAAGTATATATCTGAATACCTTAGCAAAGTGTTCAAAGCTGAAATTTTGTTTTTCTTGGCTGCTCGTTTTAAAAATTCCCTGTAGAAAGGACTTGGTTGTTTCTCCTTGCCAGTAATAGATGCATATACAAAATACTGTATTTGGTTGTGACACAGTACGGAGATTGGATGATGGCAGATCCCCGATACATCGCTCTCCCGTAGGCACGGTAAGGTTATCTTTCTATCATATAGAACCCTGCTGTTGTAAACCATCTTATATGCAGAAAACACACCCAGCGAGCGCAGCCCTACATGGCGTGGCTGTACACACAATAAACCGCAGAGCCGTGTGATGGCCTCGCAGTAAATCAGTGCACCTCCTCTTTCTGTCGCTTTTCTTCCTTGACATGATGCTCTGGGATGTTTTGGTGCTGGTGGTGGTCTCACAGGCGGTGGTGTTCCCCCAGCCACCACCGCTGCTCGGCACGTGCCGGTAAGGATGCTCTAAGCCGGGAGCGGCACATCAGGGTGGTGGGAGCGTTGCCTCCTTGACCCACCACTCTTCTCCTACCCCCTCTTTTCAATGAGTCCTTGAAGGTAATGAGTTTAATTTGATAAACTGGGCCCGGGGTGAGGTGTCGCTGCGAGTTTGGGAGATAAGCCTCCCCGCTTCTTATCAACCAGAAGCCAGCCCTCCCTGGAGAGCTGTGTTTTCTGGAATGCATCTGTGCTCCTCAGGTTTGGTGATGGTCTGGTGATAGTGAGGAAGATAAAGATGGTGAGATTTGTGGTTTGTAACTCTGCCATCGCTTTCTTCCCCTGTGTGATCATCCTCCCCATCCTTCTTAACTGTTCTCTTGTGTCCTCACTTGTGTTTGTCTGTCTGCGTGCTTCGGGAGGGCAATGTGTCTCCCTCATATTTAGGGCACTGTGGGGTACGTGGGGAGGAGAGAGGACTCGCTGAGGGTGCAGAGGTGCTTTCGGATGGAGCGGCTGCTTCATGTGGACCTGACGTGAAATGTAAGCTCTCACCTCGTTGTGGGAATGGGTGCCTGGAGGGACCCCGGCTCATGGAGTCCAGCCTGTGTTACCACCCGTGCGGTGTCATACATGCACACGTATGCACATACATGCATATGTACACGTGCTACTGTGTGTATGCTGGCAAGCGATCCTGGGGTACAACCCCAAGTACAACCATCCCAGCAGAGGTGCAGGAAAAGACTTAATACTTGCTGGCTCATGCACAGAAATACAATCCCCATCTCCTCCAGGCTCCCGGAGGGAAATCGGTGAAAACATCAAACCACACGTCCTGTACAGTGGGGCTGATACGCTGGAGCTATGAACTTTCTCTTTGAGGTGGTAATAGTTTGGCTAGCAGCCAGGAGCGGCAGCCGCGAACGGAAAGGGGGACTTCCAGAGATAAGCTATTTTCAGCCAACAGGGCTTCTTGCTGCGAAATAAATAGAAAAAGGACGAGCTCTACGTCTGCGGTCATGTGTCCTGCTTTCGTGGATTTGGCCTATTTTCTGAAGAATGGCTGTAATTCAGCTTGAATTTCCCCTGGATCGCTGCCAGCAAAATAGGAAGCTGTTGCTATTGCCAAGGAGCGAACAGGAATTTATATATGTAACTCAGCCACAGGGATGAGATGACAGCTAACGGCTTAGCCGCTGCTAGGAGGAAAAGCAGACCTTGGAGGAAGCTGGATTTTCTCAGTATCACAGTGGTTCAGTCCTTTCTACATCTTTGATATTATCGCCTTCAATCTGTATCAGGTAACATCATAACACAATGGCTGTGCTCACTGCAAAGGGATGGGAGCAGAGGAGCACTCAGCATTTTGGAAAATCACCTGCATTCAAATGAAATTCAGCATTAAAATGACCAGAAAGGAGCCTTAGAGCAGTGCTTCTAGTTTTTTCTGTATTGAATAACTTCTTTAGTCAATGTGTGCACCATTTCCACCTCTATTTCATTCCTTAATAAAGAAAGCGGCAGTTTATCATGCTCAGCCCAGAGTATGGACGTGGTGAAAGACATACTGTTCTGCGGATTTAAAGTTAATTTCCGTCGGACAGAGAGCCCGTTGTTCGGGTTACTCCCTCTCGAAGGCAGGGCAGCCGCCTTTCTCCCGTGCTCTGGCTGCCTTGGGTCTGCGGGGAGCCTTTACCTTGTGTCTTTGCACAGCTCTTCCCCCTGGCCGGACCCTGTGTTGCTGGGAGGTTTGCAAGTCCATAATGTTTTAGAGCCTGAGGGATACAGCTGAGACTCAAACCTGCCATCCAGCCTCAAACCTGCCATCCAGCCCGTGCTGTGTAATGGGACACGGCAGAGAGGTGTGTCTAGGTACCACGGAGTCCATCATGTCTGACTGCCCACTCCTTAGTGAAAGCTGAGTCTCTTTCCGCACTGTGCTTGGGTTTTTGCTGAGTGCTAAGAGATGCTTCGTTGAATGCACTGCAACACCTTGGACCACCAGATTTGATAAAGAGATGTGCAGGGCATCACCTTGGAGGCAGTCCCACCTCCTCCAGACACTCATCCAGCCACTGCCCAAGGGAATATCTCGGTCAGTACAGCGGGTACCACGGTACCCAGGCAGAAGGTTGTAGCTCAATTTTCTATGGACTTGGTCATCCCAGCCGTGCAGGAGCAGCGTGACGGCCACGGCTCAGCAGCACTGAGCACTTGCTGAGCTCCCTTGCCCAGGCAAAACTCCCAGCGCGGCGGGGCTGACCCTGCTGCAGCAGAAGGGAAAATGAAGAGTGAATTACCAGCACTGGTGCTGTTCGCTGTCGGCCCGATAAAAATGGCACCTTGCCCAAGTCTTCTATAAATCACAGGTTCCATTCGGAAAGGAGTTTTCTGTGGTAATTAATGAGCCAGTATAAAGACATTAAATGGAGAATGTGTGGTGATAGAAAGGCTTGTCATTCACTGAGCCATCTTCCCCCATGTGAATAACCACGAGGGAACAAAGGCCAAACTCCTTATAGACTGAAGTGCACTATCTCTGATAGCTGGGAATGAAGTAATTCTCTGAAAATAACAAAGGCGCAGTGAAATACATTAGTAAACTAATTACAAGAGAGCTGGTAAAAACAGATGCTGAAAATTTAAAGCTATTATTGGAATGATTGCTAGCAGAAAAATGGGGGCTGACAACAAAAAATTAAAAAATGCATCTCATTTAAAATTCATTAGCCTGTAAATCAGGACAGCTCCCTGTCTGAAAGCGGGGCTGATGGCATTTCCGTGGGCAGTCGTGATGAAAAGCTTCCTTTCCTTCACCTTTCTGGATTCCACCATTGCCTCCGGAGATGCCGAAACAAAGCGTGTGCTTGTTGGCGAGCACAAAAAACCAGGGGTGGCTGCTGACTCTGTAGACGGGGAGGTCTGAGCAGGGGTGTTTCTACCTAGAGGTGTTGCAAGGGCTGCGGCAGGGCAGGATAACGCCTTGTGCTTGGATGTCTCGCTCCCTCTCCAAGCTAATAAAAAGCAGGATTGCTCGTCCGTGCTCGATATCGGAAGCAGTTGGCTGCAAACAAATTGGTCCAGGGCCAAAAACGGCTGTGCGGGAGCTTCCTCTTATACCATCTCCATCAATATTTGGGAGAGGGATGGAAAACATTGTTATTGTGCAACAAATCAAAATGGTAACTATGTAATTTGTCTTAATTGTCTATGTTGGAGTAGGAAAAACACGACGAGCTCCGGATGGGAATCTGGCAGGAGAGACCTGCCTGCTGGCAGCGTACTGCATGCTTTGCTTTGCCCTCGCCGAGCCAGCCTCTCCCAGAGGCCTGCGGGACAGCTTGCCCTTCATTTTCTCATTATTTCAGGGGGCTGCAGGGGCACTTGCGGAGGATAAATCATAAGTATTTTGCAAAGAGCAAATGTGTGCTTCAGAGGAAAGCCTGGGAGGTGGCAAGGTCCTGAAGAAGCCGTTGCCCAAAGCAGGGTGAGCTGTGGATGCAACAGGAGAGAGCATCTTCTTGTGATGCTGGAGGGAAGTCCTGCTTTAGGGTGGGGGAACCTTGTGTGATGCTGGGGTTTCTTAAAAAGTCACCCCGCAGAATGCAGGAGCCCTTCGTGGTGACAGCAGCCAGTATTGCCCGGCCAGCATCACCCTTGATGCCGGAGCACTGTAATGATGACGGATAACCTCCTTCTGCACTTGCAGAATCACTAGCCCCATATGCAGTCCGCCCAAGCAAATTAAGAGTTGTTTATGACATTTAATACTCCCCCTTCCCTCCAGCAGCAGGGCGGCAGGACCACAGGTTTGGCTTCACAAATGGTCGCCTCAGGATACACTAAACACTGTCATGAGTCAGAGAGCAATTTCGTCTTGAAAAATTACTGCAATAGCACTCCCTGATAAAGGTCTCTCCCAGTGATGCCTCCCTCTCTGCCAGAAACAACTTCTCTCCCTGAAACCAATTTGAGAGCGCTAAAGGGGCTGTTTATTAGTCGATTCCCCTGCAAAACAAGAGGGTGCTGGAAGACGAATAACCGCCTTGGGCTGTCCGCTGTGCAGCTCTCTGTGGCAGGTAACGGGATGGGATGCTGCTACGTGCTCCAAACACAGAGGGAAGTGAGAAATTTGATCCGTGGGATTGCCAAGATGCATCTTTCGAAGTGATTTATGAGGAGCAGCATTGCCTCGTGGGTACTCAAGGGATGATGTTGGATTTGGGTTGTGACCGTGGGTGTCACTTTGTGTCCCCTGTGCCTGTCTCTGTAAAATGACCGATACGTTTATAGGAAAGCTTTGAGGAAGCTGAGACAGCCCTGGTTGCTCTCTGGGCTATGGAGAGGGCATTTGTGCTGATGCACTGGGACTCGCTGCTCGTTATTTCCAGGCTGGGATGATTTCTGGCTGCAGCCACGTTGCAGGAGATCTTGGGTCTGCGCAGGCAGCATTTGGGCAGTGCCGCTGTACGAGGCAGAGCATGGCGAAGGCCAGCTGCTTTCAGGGGTTTCCTCTGGCACAGGCAGCTCCCCCGGCATTCTCTATCCTCCCAAGTCAAGATAGCGAGGGTGGTGGGGTGTCGGATGCTGGGGATGCTTCCTGGCATGCTGTACTGGGACAGTGTGGGCACAGTCTCTCTCCAGAGGATAGCACTTTGTGAGCTTTATTGGAATTGCGAGATATTTCAGTTTAAAACAGCCCTTGGGGTGTATGGCCCCTATTTATTTCCAAGCATGGCTCAGAGACTGCATTTATCCAGACAAAAACCTTTCCCACTCACGGGAGAGTACCCCTGCATCAACAACTGATGGTGGTGTAGTTATTTTTCCAATAAGCGAGCTATAATCAATACCATAAATCCACTAAACGTTCTTTAGGACTGGGAGGCCGGCTTGGAGGTGCGTGTGATTGTGCAGGAGAGGCTGGGGTGTGCTGGTGATGGGGAGCACATTCAAGGGAGCCTCAGGAAGAGGAGGCTGCAGCACAGGCATTTGAAGGTTTTCCAGGTGCCACGATAAAGTCCCTACAGGGACCTTTGCAGGAATGACCCGTCCTTCTCCTCCCAGCCCTGGTCCTATGCTCGTGCAGGGCGGGTAGAGCAACCGGGGACCCCTGAGCATGTTCCCTCTGACCCTGTACCTCCCATGGTCTGTGTGCAGTGGAGATGTGCTCATTACCTTCGGAGGATATTTATCATCCCTACGCAGAAGCAGGCCCTGTAGGGCTCTGTGCTTTTTTCCACTTGCTTCTCAAAGCACCAAAACAAACAGTAAATCACGGGGTGGTGGAGTCTGTCGGCGCTGCTCGTTGCAGTGCAGCGGGGAGGTGACCTGAGCTGGATTTGGCTGTCAGTCATTTCACGTGTTATGCAAAAAATTGAGAAGCCACAGTCCCAGATCAGGCAGCAATTTGCCTCCTGGTGGACTTGAGTCATGAAGCAGTGGATTTTTTTTTTACACTCCCCCTCTTGTAAAATATCTGTTGCATGTTCCCTCCCGTGGGCAGCTGCTGTGTCCCACTGTGAGGCATTAGCTCCGTTGTCTCCCTTTCATCCCCATCCCAAGGGTTTAGAGCAGAGTGGAAAAAAACCAGGCCAGGTGGAGACTTTGATCCTCAACCAGAGAAGTCACTCTGATGGGGTGTCTTCTCAGTCTTGTTTAAATTATTTCACTCAGCTTTGATTGAGTGTGAGAACAACGGAGACATGAGGATGCAAAATGCAGAGAGGGCGGGGAGCCTGGACCATCCTCCGTCCCTGCTCTGAGCAGTCATATCAGCACCCAGGGGGGAGAAAACTACAGCCAAAGCAAAAGAGGAATAAGCAAATATTTGCAAATATTGCAAATAAAAAGCGTGCAGGACTGACTCCTCTACATCAGCCCGTCACAGAGCGAGATGGGGCTTCCTCCCTCTCTCATCTCACCATGTATTTTGGTTCCTCTTAGATGAGCTACATTCCTCCAAAATGTCTTCCTTGCTTCAAACTCTCCTGAGTCTTGCAGCCCATTTTCTTTTTAGATCTGAGGCCCAGCGCGGACAATAGAGATTTGGGATTTTCACCACTATGATTAGTGGGCAGGGGCAAAGGGGATTTTCCTCTGTGCTGGGAGAGGCACGGCTGGTCTTTAATATTTCCCTCCCGTTCCAAAGCCGAAAGAAAGGCGATTTTTCTTCCCTTTAGATGTGAGCGAAGGCCCCCGCTCCTGCTACTCCTGGAGAATTAAATAGATAAATGGGCGGCGCTGTTGTTCACGCTTCACTATGCACAAAGCAACTTGCATTCAAAATTGGGCTCACGGCAGTTCAGCAACAACCTCGCACAATAGCATCATTAGACACGCAGGGCCGGCTCACAGGCACAGAGGCTGCTCTGCAGCTGGAGTAGCCACTGGGCTGTTGTGACATGGGCTTTTTTTCATATTTATAAAAATGCATCTTTAAAAAAAAATGTAGAGAAAGAAGATACAGTGTCTTTTTCTTAAAGACTTGGGAAAGCATCCCTGTTTGAAAGCGGGGGGGAAGAGAGGAGAGGATGGGATTTGTGGTGTCCATACTCCCCCCATCTTTTGTGCCGGCTCTTTCTTGCAGGGAAATCCTCTATTTCCAGAGCGCGGAGGGAAGCAAATACAAGACCTGTGTCTGCTCAGCCTTCACCTGACATCATCCTTGAAAATATTCCCCGGCTAACTTAATGGTGAAGGTCTCCTAAGCCAGGAGGGAATGGAAGGAGATGTAATCCCTCTGCTTGCTTTGGGGCAGGGAAAGCGTTTGGGAAGGAGTTGCGGTGCCAAGGAGGTTGGGGGCTTCATAAATCTCATAGATACCAAGGGTTGGTTCTGCTGGAGCTGTCAGCCTGATTTGAGAGTGGTTTAGGTCTAGGTTTAATTGGCATGGTGGTCGTTGTGTTTTAAAAAAGACCCTGACTTCTGCTGACCCGAGCGGAAATACAATTTTATTAGTGAGTTGGGAAATTCAGTGTGAAAATTAGCAGCTGTCGCCAGCATCGGGATGGAGCCACACTTGGAAGGGGTCAGCTCTGCCTGTGGCTTGTTCTCTTACGCTGGGCAAACCATTTGCCTCCCAGGGTTCACCTTCATCAGTTTTAATGGAGCTAACGAAGCTTGTCCACCTTGGCAGGGGTGTCTGGGAGCGCAGGTAGTGGAGGCATATCCCCATTAAACTCTTGTTCCTTGTACTGTGTTAACTTTGAGACATTTTAACCACGTGCCTGCATTGGAAGAGGTCTGAATTTAACAGGTTGGTAGTAGAAATGTGGAGAAAGGGTCTTCGCTTGTGGGGTGTTGTTTGTGAACTGCCTGGTGTCAGTGTCGATGAGGATGCTCAGCTCCTCCCCAGCATCCTCTTGTGTCAGAGCCAACCTGGGTATCTGTTTCCCCGTAAATAATTTAAAAGCAAAAAGCAATGTGATTGCAGAACTAGCTGGGCTTCCCAAATACTCTCCTAACACCGGGCTTGGCACTGAACCTTTCAAGTCTTCTTCCTCCCCTTGTGCCTGCAGTTGATAATAATGTTTGCGTTTTAATGATTCTAACAGGCCTGGGATTTGCTTTGACATACCGAGTTAATGTTTTCCTTTTCTATGTCAAATCTAGGTCAATCTCTGGCTTAGCACTAATGCTGTACTGAGCAAAAAAGGATTGGCCACTAATGGTTTCAATTTAGTTTTTCGTGGAGTAAAGAAAATTTCACTCGATACCTATTTTCATTTTTATTCCGTTGGCCTTTCCACAAGGCCTGTTAGGATGGAGAGAGTGTTTGCACTTTGATTAGGGGAGACCCAGCAAATTCGTTTGCCAGAACAAATCCTCTGTGAATATGGATGAGGATAAGAGTTGCTGCTCACCTGCACTATGTCCGTAGGACATGCCTTTGGGAACTGTGTCCTGGTGAGGGTTAGGTGGTGGGAGATCCTAAGCATGGGTTTCTCTTTAGGGAGGAGCCTCACCTGTGATTCAGCCTCATATTTGAGGTCCTCCATGATACAACATGGGGGAAGAAGAGATGAAGACTAACTCCTCTGCCTCATGAGTTAGTGTGGCTGTAGACAACTCAGCCTGAATCTAGCCTTGGCCAAAGTCTTTGGGAGAAGGTGCACCCATGCCTGCAGCGTGGGAGGGCTGCTAGGTCCATTCCCCATCTGCTGTGAGCCCATTTTGTTGTGGCTTTCCCTGCCCAGTGCCAGCCTGTGTGTACCATGGCCAAAATCCAGGTGTGATGATAGCAGAAGCACTGAGACACCATGGCTTGGAGCATCGATATGGAACGATGAGTGTGTGCATGATTTAGGTTGATTTGATGACTACCCTAGGCTCACCCTGTGTGTGGACGGTACTGTGGAGATGGCAGAGAGAAGTTGAATGGGAACAGGGTGACACTCACCCCGTCTTATGACAGTAAAGAGGGGCCTGGGGCAGCACCAGTCCCTCTGTTGGCATGCAGATGCTGCATTGCTGGACGACAGAGACCGCAGGCAGATGGATTCGAGGGTGCCTCCCCTCTTTGGAGTTCGCGGGTGAATATTGTGATTGCATCTATTTATTTTTAAAATGATTATGGCCATTAGCATAGAAATGAGATGCAGCTCCCTGGCTGCTGGCCAACCCCACCCGGGCTGGTGTGCAGCTCTTCTCCGTGGCGGCTGAAATAATAGTGCCTGCTTGATAACAGGGGTCCTGGTGTTTGCTGCTGAAAGACAAGTGACAAATAGGAGCAAGCACTCTCCTGTATGAGTTTGTTACAGTCAGTTGGGACATACATAAAATCTCACGTGGGTCAGCAGAGATTTAGCCCCTCCAAGCGATGGGGGGCTAAATCTGCCCTCTAAAGTAGTTGTGCTCCTCTCCCTCTCCTCTCCTTACACCCAGTGATTTATTTTCAGGCTGAAAACAGCATCCCAGGTAATCACTCGCATTCAAGTTTTGTTTTACAGGAGATCTACAAAAGCTTTTGTCTCTGCAACTGTAAATAAACTCGTAAACCTGTTTTAAAAATAGCATTTTGTAGCTCAGTGCATGAATTTTTAATGCATCTTTTGCAAACCAGCTGGTCTTGGCAAGGGTCACAGTGTTTCCTAGGCATTTAACATAAAACTGTGCTTCAAAGCCACATTATAGGGTTGTTGAAGAGTAATATTTTACTTAACATCCTCATAACTGAATTATTTATAACTTCCCATGTTTTATTCATGATAAATATTAATACTAGTGTCTTTAAGAGTAGAGGTTATTGCTGCAGTTTTACCTATAAGAGGTGATATTATTGAAATAAAGGAACGGCAATGAATTCTGTAGCCAGCAGAGTGAAGTCTGTGCCAGGGCTGTTCTCATTCACACCTCCCTCTTCTTATCAACCCTGTCAGCCACCGAAAAACCTCAGTGCTGAGCATCTGTACATTTGAAAGGAATTTTCCTGCAGGCATCTGAATCTCTGCTTTTTTTTTTCTTTGCTTTTTTTTTTTCTTTATTAAAGAGCTTTGTGTCATTCTCTTTAATTCTTGGATTCATTTCTTGGTGAGACTTCATAAGCTTTAGTTGCAAGATGCTCACCCTGGCCTGGTCTCCAAATGGCAGCCTTGAAATATTCTGCAGGCTCCCTCGAGCTCTCCTGCCACAGGCACCCCTGGACCCCCCATTTTTTGAAGCGTGCCTTGCCACCTTGGAAGGGGGATCACCTGGTATGGGAGACCCCCCAGCAGCCTTTGGGCTCCTTCCCACGTGGCTGAGTGCTCTGGGCCACGAGCAGTCTCACTTCAAGGCTAAATGTGTATGAATAGGGTAAATTGCCATTCCACCATTGTGCTCCATCCCTTACTAGAGAGGATATTTGCATTAGCTTTCGTCTTGGGAAAAGGAAGTATATTTTTGCATGATCTTTTCCCTTGTGCTGGTGTGTTCCCATCTGGCTGGAGCATTGCACAGCCACCTCCCGGTCCTGCTCCCATCGCTGTATCCCAATGTGGGGCTAGCTGCCCATCCCATCCCTCCTTCCCAATCCTATGGCCGTGTGCGGCCGGAGCTTTGCTGCGTGTTACTCAATCAGCTTAACAAATCTGCAGTCAGCGGGTTGAGAGCAGTGGTTGGGGGAGCAGTGCGGGTTAATGCAACACATATTTAATGTATGATTGCTAATGGCCGTCTCCCATCTGCCTGAGCCCAACTGGAGTTTGCAGATGAATGATTAAGCTGCCCTGACACATTTGCAGCTTGTTCCTTAGCAGAGGTACATTCATTACACTTTACGCATGTAAAAGGGGACGAGGCTTTCTCGCTGGGGAGAGGGGTATTATCGGGCTGGGGTGGCAGAGCGGGGGGCTCTCTTGGAGTTTATTTTGTATGATAACGTGAGAGATCTTCCCACGGATGCAGCTCTATAAATGAATCATGAGCTCAATAACCACTGGGATGTTTATTAGCCTCAAATATGTTTATTGCAGAGTCAACAGGCAGCACCTTCCAATTAATTAATAGTAATAATTACTGTATTATTTATGTAGCTCTAACAGCATGCCAGAGTCTTTCTGCACAATGGTTACAGCTGTGCCTGTGCTGAAACGGGCTGGTCTGTATTCATCCTGCATGGGCACGCTGAGGTTTGTCATTCGCTGTCGGGTAGTCCCAACCCCAAAAGCCTGGGTGAGCTGAGCTGCTGAGCTCTTGGCAGCTGCTCTTTCTATCAGCTGAAGCCTGTTGCTCCAAAGCACAGGGATGTGACCGTTCTTTCTGCAGTACTGGAAGGCAGAGTATGCAATGAGCTGGAGCACATGCAAACAGAGAAATCAGGGGGTGTAAGTTTTGCTAGGGTATCTGGGAGCTCTTTTGGTGAAGGTATTTAAACAAAATAGTCAAGCCATGCACATCGGAAGGACGTTTACAGCAGATAAGGTATTGGCAGCAATGGAAAGGATAGACATCTCTTTTCTGATGTGAGCTTGGATCCAAAGCCTGTTGAAGCTGTTGAGAATGACCTCCAATAAGTGCCAGTGCAGTGTCTGTGCTTCTCACTGCCCTGTAGACCTTGCTGCGGAGCATGTGGGTCATGGAGCGCTGTCTCCTGTCCTGTCTGAGTCAATCAGTTCAATGTGCAGAGGCAGATGTATAGCAAGAACTTGCCACTAGTCTTGTTTTTCTATGCACACGTGAATATTTTTGTCTCTCTTTGTGTCTTCCAGCGATGTCCGACTTCCACATCCACCCTCAGAACGCAGTGGTGGAGGAAGGTGGTGTAGCCAGATTCCAGTGCCAGATCCATGGCTTGCCTGAGCCGGTCATCCTCTGGCAAAAGAACCGCATGCCAGTCAACACAGACAACGAAAGGTAGGACATGTCCAAACCACGTACTGCTGTCTTTTCTCCAGGTGGAAAAATGTGGCCAGGCTTGCTCTTGCTCTCATGGTTGTGCTAGGACACAACTGATTGGGGCTGAGGGTCTTGGCCAGTGTTTCTGACATGGAAGACTCTTTAAATCAATGTTGTGGGTTGTCTGAGCTCCTTCTGGCCAAACACTGTGCAGAAATACTGCATTTTCCAAGAGAGCTAGATAAACCCCGTTAGCTGATTTTGGAGGGGGCAAGGGTTTGCACTGACCTTCCCTGAGAGGATCAGCCCTCCTTCAGGTTTACTTTCCAGCATGAAGAGCCCACCAGCAATCCTAGCAGAGCTGGGGTAGCTTTGGCATCCATCATCCCTCTGTGGCTCCATTTTGTGCAACTCTTTCCGACCCAGATCCATGACTTAGGGTCTTCCATGTGGGTCCTGAACTCTTGCAAGCACTGAATTACACTGTGGCAGCTAGACTTCCCTTCCCAGGTGGACTCCCTCATGATGCTTTGTGTGGCAGCAGGGAAGCTCTGCAGAGAGCATCCCACAGCGCCCTGGGGTGCCATTTCCCATGCAACCTTCCTAAAGAGAAGCCCCAGCTGCCCTCCTTCCCCAGCCTAGACCTGAGACGGCACGTCCTCGCTTCCTGTGTTTGACAGGCTGCTCCCTTCGCGTCGGAAACGTCCCTCATCACGATTTGATCCTCCAAGCGGCGGTGGAGCCCGCCGGAGGACAGGTGGCAGGAAACGCGTGCTCTGTGCCGGCAGCCTCCGGCAGTCCCAGCTGCAGCTCAGGAGCCGCACAACCGATGGTGGAAGACAATCGGTCGTAGCACACCTCGGATCGTGAATTGACGTCTGTGCGTTGGGAATAGGCGAAACCAGGAAGCTGTAAATATTTTCCTGAAAGCCCCTATTCTTAAAAATGTCAGTTCTGCAACAGAACATGGTTGGGTGCTTTGGAGGCAGGAGAAAACACGAGGGCTGGAACAATGCCTGACCTTTTCAGCGTTGTGGTGAACTTACAGTAGAAGGACCCAAGAGGCCCAACCTTGCCGTGGAAAACTGCAACTGTCAGGTTTTGGTTTTCCTTGTGTTTTTTATCTGAGCTTTTTTTAGCCCAGCACAGGGTTGATTTGTTAAACTTGATCTCCTCTGAAGGCTCCTTACTCACACAAGCGCTAAACTGGGGATGTGGCAGAGCAGGGCAAGTGGTCCAAGGTGCTATCAGCAGAAGTAAGGGGTGCAGATCCGGGCCTGACACCTTGTGTGCATCCTGATGAGACGTTGCGGGACAGGTGAAGTTCCCTTGAAGTCCCTCATGCATTATTGCCCCTTTCCATTTGAGTCCAGGGTCACGGGTGTGGAGATGACCAGAGATGTAGCAGGGATTTGAGTGTGACCAGGACTTCTTTTCTGCAGGGCTGAGGAGCCCCAAGGCTGAGGAGCCAAGACTTTTCTCCAACCCAGAGAGACCCAGCTGTGCTCATCTCCGCTGCTTCTCCTCCGGGGCAGGGAGCTTGCCCAAGCCCTGGAGGACGTGGGCTAGGAGCAGTTGCCCTATGTTCAGTGTCCTGATTTTGAACAGATTTGGCTTTTTGTAGCAGTACAGTTACTGGGGAAGGTTTTTATTGTCAGCTTGGTAGATTAATCTCTGACATCAACAGGCCTGGGTGATGAGGGTTGCTCCTCTAACTGAATTGGATTTCTGCATTAATCATGCTTGGTATATTTCTGCGTATAAAGTGTATATAAATTTGTATGCCGAGTCTTGCACTTGGAGGCTTTGAAGGCAGAATAATAGCTTTGGAATTGAATCTTCTAATGCTGTGGGCAGATTGTTAACAAAAATGAAGGCTTCTTGTGGTATAATTCATCCAAAACAATGGGCATTTTAAAGTCCCAGAGAGATTGCAATCAACTTCAGGACATGTAAAACTGATTGCTGTCACGCTGCCACCGACACCGAGACACGCGTTTGGAACCCAGCACAGGGAGCAGGTTATAGGCACTTAACCATATGCTGATCAGGAAAAAGATATTCTTCATCTTCCAGGCAGAAATGGATTATTAACTCATCACAATGTAATGACTTACTACCAGCCAATTTAAACACACAGTTGCCAAGCAACCTGTAATGTATGTATACATATATGTGTGTATGCATGCATGATTTAAATGTACCTATGTTTTAAATATATAAAATATGTATTGATATTTATGTATGCCCACTCAGTATCTATTTTAAACGTGCCTTTCCACACATTTGAGGTTTTAAAGTTAGGTGGATTTGAGTCCTGGACCTGGAGCTGGGAGTGTGGAGCCCACACTTCCCCTGGTGCTTGTCCATGATCACTGTGCTTCAGCTGATGAGTGATAATTTGCAGGTCAGCTGTGTTCACGTGCAAATGCACTGCCAAAGTTTTTCCACAGGTTAAATAGGAAGCATCTACTTCATAGCCTTCCAGCAAAAGTCATCCTTTCTCAAGGATGCATTAGAAGATAAAAGAAGGGAACGTACCCCCTGTAAAAGAAGACCAGAGGCTCAAATATCCAAAAAAATAAAGAACTGATGCACGCGATAAGTGTGGGCTCAGCCTGCCAGGGGCTGCATCACTAGGGTGGTATTGGCACCTCTGCACCGGGATGCGGGGAGCCAGCCTGCCCCACCTCCACGGGTGTGCAGCCTGCTTTCACATCATGTCCTGCTTTGCAAGTTTTTGTTTCTGCTTTTCTCTTCCCGCAGGTACACGCTGCTTCCCAAGGGGGTCCTGCAGATTACGGGACTGAGGGCAGAAGACAGTGGGATTTTTCACTGCGTTGCTACCAATATTGCTAATGTGAAGTTCAGCCGGGAGGCCAGACTCACCGTGTCAGGTTAGTACCAGTAAACAGTCTTCTGACTGTCTTTCCATCTTCTTCTTCCCGCTGCTGGTCTGGACCAGGGTAGTTTAAGAGAGCTTTAGGTTAACAGCACTGAGAAGCATCCCTCTATCCAGCCATAGCACCTTCCTTGTTCTAGATTGTTATTAGTTCCTGCCAGATCAGTCCATTTGATAGCAGATAAATCTGTCTCTTTGCCTGTAAATTAGCACTAGTTTCTGGGTAGAGGGAGGACGGTGAGAAAATGAGTTACAGCAGCTTTACATTAAATAAATTCTTTTGAAAATGTGGAAGATTCATCATTTCCTTATGAGACCTGCCCACTCTGGAAGTAATTGCAGCACACAGGGTGATCAATTATTTATCTAATGGGGGAATTACATTCTGTAGGCTGTTAGCATTGCGTTGTGACTGAAGCGGGCTAGCCTTGCTTTGGAAGATGAGAAGGAGAAGCCCTGAGCACCCCAGGCTGAATTTTGACTTGGTTCTCCATCCACATTTGAAGTCAGTGGCAGAAACAGGTTTTCACTTCTGAAAGCTCCAGTTGAAGAAATGACGGTGCCTTATGGTGTCCTCTCCAAAAAAAGGGCCAAAATCACATACTTGCTGTTTGGTTTCATGCTGCTGGAGGTAGGATGTGATGAAGCTCTAAAGCAAACCAAAGCAACCCACATCCTCACTTTGCATGTGTGCAAGTTTGGCCTGTTTGTGAAAGCACACAAAATGTCACGTGGAAGTGATGATCTTGAGCACAGTGAAGGAAGGATTGGGGTGCAAATACGGCGCGACCACGTTTCCATAGCTGTGCTACCCTCTGCTGACCTGCCTGTTGCCCATCCTCTGTTAGCTGTCCGTGTGGGACCCAAGCTGATCTCTTGGAGCCCCTTCGAGCAATAACTCGTCAGCCAATTTCTAAACCTGATGTTAGATTGTCACCTTCTAGCTAGGCTTTCTTTGTTTGTCAGTCTTTTTAATTTAAAACACTTTTAGCTTCAGAAGTCTCTCTTGATGTTTCAGTAGCTGCTCCTAGTATGAAAGAAACGGGAAGTATTAGGTCAAATCATATGACCCAGCCCAATCAAGCAGCCAGGAGTGAACGACACCTTTGTGCCCTCTTCTTAGAAATGTCTTTGATATGCTCATCCTCCTTGTATGAAAACAGGACAGCTTGCTTCTCCTGGACGACAGAGCATTTGTGGGTTACCTTCAGAGAAGACAAGAGTGCCGAAGAAGTAGTCACCCTCTGAGATACAGGACTCCATGCAAGTCAGAACCCCCCTGGGATGCTGGGTACCCACTGTGGTCCCCTGTGACAGTAGTGGTGATGCATCTGTGGCTCTTGGTTAGGGGACCAGCCCAGATTCCTTGTGGAAATGGAGATGACAGTTTTGGAGATAAGAGGCAAGGGAAGTCTGCACAGGGCTGGTTGGGTGTGTGTTTCTCCGTGAGCTTTTTTTATTTGCAGCAAAGGGTCTTCCCTGCCCCGTGAGCTGTGATCCTCCTGTCCATCAGATACACATAATTGCTGGTACCCGGTGGCTGGAGGCTTCCCAGTGTACGCTCGTATCTCACAGCCTGCCTTCAGCCTCTGAAACGGCTGTCTGGGCAGTGGTTCTGGACTAGGAAACTTAACGCATGCACCGAATGTCAGATTAGCCTCTGCTGACTGTAAAAAAGCAGAATGTGTGAAATGGGGTAGAGCTGAGGAAAGAGTGATGCTGTGTATATCAGCTCTGATGGGGAAAGAAAGCAGGTTAACTGGTTCTGAAAGACCTGGGAGTTTTTGATGCCTGTTACTTATCTGTTTTCTTGATCTACGCAAACGGTAACCACATGGAGGGAAAAGAGAACAGTAAATTATCAACGTGGTGAAGTTCTTTGTGTCAATTTACTGGTCTGAGTTATTATTTCTCGCAGGCAGGGCAGAAAGTACTAGTTGTTCTCATCTGACCATCCCTCATTTCAGATGGATGTTTTCCAGGTTTCCTGTCTGTGAAACGTTTGTGGTTTTTCTCTTCCTTAAAGCAGTCGGATAATGAATACAGGCACCGCGTATAAGTGTCTATTGAAGGGCTTGGACCGTGCTTCAGTGACTGCATGGCAGCAGAGCTGCCGTAATGGAGCGTTTGCACGGAAAACCCATTGCAATGGGTTAAACCTCACTGAAAAAGGTTTATGCTCTGTGGTGTTTGCTAAGAGCACACAAATATCTGTTAGACCAGGACAGCGGGTATGTGCTAGCATGTTAACTCTAGGCTTTGGCACACCGGCAGAGGCTATGGTGTGCCACAAAGGTAGCACAGGGACGTTGCTTCACTGGTGTGGGTGTTTTATCAGTAAATATGGAACTAATGTGAGTGCTGTTGTGTGCATGTCATTAGGCATGATGGGGTAAGCAGTAATCTTGCAAATCTTTCCATCGCCTCCCTCTTGTGTAGAGGGGTAAAGGGAATGGTGCTCTCTGCTCTTCATCATGGCAGGAGGGTTCCCTCTCCTCTTAACGGGGCAGCAACTTCAGCCAATGCTTTACTCACAGAGAAGCACCGGGTCCGCCTCACCAGGGTTTCCAAACTGAGCCCTGGCTGAGGAGGGAGAAGGGAGAGGATGGAGATGGGATCTGGGAGCCGCTGCCCTGCAGGGCACTGCCACAGCCCGGCTGTGGAGAAAAGGAGGAGGATGGCTGCCTATGGGGGATGAAGGAGCCTGCTCGCAAGCACTTTCCTTTCTCTCACCGGCAGCGGTGGCAGGACTGCCAGCAGCAAGCAGCACGGATATGTCTTCCAGCCATGGTGATTGATTATTTTCAAGTGCCTGCTTAGCGGAGATGCTCCCGAGGGGTTGCCTGCCTCTCTGCGCTGACACCTTTCCAGTGTGAGCTGCGGCTCTCTCTGCTGCTGTCCTTCTGATCAAGATCTAACAGCCTATGCCAGCGATGCTCCCGTCCCTGCTAGAGTGCCTGTCACTCGTGGCGGTCTCGGGGACCTCCTCGTCCTCACTGCGATTGCTGCTGGCAGAGTCCCTGGGGACCATGTGCATCATTAGAGCCTTTTTCCCTTTCAAAACAGATCCCCCCCACGTTGCCCTGAACCCTTTTGTGCTCCAGCAGCACTCACCTGCCATGAGTCCCTCGTTTTGTCACTCCTTCCTTCCTGACCCTGCATCAAAGAGCTTTTCTGGTTGGACAAGGAAACCTCCTCCTCGATGGTCGGGCACGGTCAACCCCTTTGCATGGTGCTGGCATCTGACCACCGTGTCCCTGCTGGGTCACCATCCCTTCTGGCCCTGGAGCTGGCACTGCTGGGGGCGTTGAACTTGGCAGCAAAGCTACAGGACCGTTACGTGGCCTTTGCAGGAGAAGGTGAGCGGCATTGGAAATGCCACTTGCAGAGCTGGGCAGGGTTTGGCCAAACTCAGGGAGTTGAGCTTACACCTGAAAACCTGAATGCCTATTTAGGACTCAGAGTATAAATCAGAGTGTGTGATTTTTTTAATATTTTATTGTCAAAATAGAGAGTTTTATAAATTCTGCTTTGGTCTCAGCTCCCGCTTACTGATATTCTTGGGTGACCTTGGACAATTCATTTCATTTCTCTGTGTTTTGAAATATTGAAATCACTATACAATACGGTGATAATATCGTATTATTCTAAGCATGAACATTCAGTATTGTGATTTAGAACAATAAATCTACATGGGTTTTAAAGGCACTCCGAGGTACTGAGGGGGAAGGTATTGTTTTTCAGATCTCTTGGGGTTAACCAGCCGGTCATATGAATTTATTGTGCATTCTGGTTCTCATAAAAAAAATCTGCATTTTATGGCTTGCAGTGAAATGCATTTAGTGAGCAAGTCAGCTCTTAAGTCACACTGACACGGTGATTCTTCTTGGATTTTACCCATTTAGACACAACCTCTGAGTCGCTTTATCGCTCCCCCTTTAGCCCCTGTAGGAACGATTAACAAACGAGCCGCTCTGATCTGTGCTTGCCCTTGGACCCCTGCTAATGCCCTGACTTCAGCCCCTGAGCTGCTGCGAAAGGGTAACGCTAAAAAGTGTAGGAAGAAAAGAAATTTTTTCTTGGAGAAAAGCCTTCGCAGATAGTTTCTGGTGGATCACTTCTCTTTAACAAGTTTTTTGGACATCGGAAAGTCCATGTACAGGAGTCAGCGTGGGATGGTCCCTGCAGCAGAGCCCTCAGCTCCCCAGCCCTCCCTGTGCCCCTCTCCTGCTCGGGGGCGGACAACCAGCCCAAGTATTTCTCTCCGCAGGTGTACAGAGCATTTTTGCCAGCAGCAGCTGTCAGATTGTTGAAATTCCTTAAACACTGCTTGACCTCAGCATTTCTGGAGTATAACCCAGCTCTCGTCGGAAATGGGGAGAAGACTAATACAGAGATTATCAGTGTTCCTGTTTACTGATGGAGAACTGAGAATACCTCCTCCTTTTCCTCCTCTCCTGCTCCCAACAAATGGGAGTGAAGGCTGAAGGGAGCTTTGGCCCAGGGATCAGGCACTTTCTGGGGAGTCAGGAGATGAGTTCAGCTGTGGTATACCTGACACAGGATGGTGTTTTTGTCCCGTGGTCTCCTCCTGTGTGGTGAAATGTGATTTCTTTTGCTTCTCCTGTGCCTGTCTGGTTTCCAGAGTCCTTGTGCCAGGGCTTTATTTTATTATGGGTCTGTGTATCATCTGGTATGATGGGTTTCATTCTTGGTTGCTGCCACTTGGTGCTACTGTAGTGCAAATAAGTGATTAGTGATTGCATCATGAGCAATGATTGTATCACGATTATATCGGAGCAATGGGATGCATTCTCTCCCTGCACCCAGTTACACCAGAGTGGGCCAGGACAAGGGTGCTGTAGGAGGCAGGGAAATGACCACCCTGTGAGCTGCAGTCATCAGAGGAGTTTCCTTGAGTTTCCTCTCAAAAAGATCCTCAGCAGGAGTCAGGGACTGGCACCTCCATCGCTCTCTGTGTCCCAGGACAGGGCTTTTGGAGCAAATTACACCAGCAGCGAGAGAGGATGCTCGCAGAGAGGCAGATTTAGGCATTGTGGACTGCATTACTTTATGGCTTGAGATGCTGAAAGATAAAGCAGCTCCTTCATTTGTTTGCATTCCTGTCTGCACGAGCTGTCCTACAGCTTGTGTCCTCCCTATATACCATGTTTTTCCTGCTCATCTGCTCTCTGCAGTTCACAGCGCGGTTCCTTATTTATGCTGTCCATACATGGGTGTTAACAGGGCTGCTTGTGGCTGGGTGGGTTGGCTGAGGGGTTTTCCCCAGGAGTATCAGCGCACGCTTAAAACACGTTCAGACAACATGACTGTCATGCAAACGTTGTGCTCCTTTTGTTTCATGTCCATCTCAAATTTACTGAGGATTGCACCAGCCACATCCTTTGTACTTAGAGAATGCATGAAGCACTTGGTGTTTCCGTTAAAAAAGAGAGAACCAGATGCCTTTTAACGATGATGCTGTCCTTGCAGGCTCCCACTCCACCGTTTACAAGGACCCCATGATTCTTGTCGGTCCGGAGAACCTCACGCTGACGGTGCACCAGACTGCTGTGCTGGAGTGCATTGCAACAGGCAATCCCCGGCCCATCGTCTCCTGGAGCCGCCTAGGTAAGCCCCAGGGGTGACCGGGATTTCCTCCTCCTCCTCTCCATTGCCATTGCATGGGAAACAGGTAGGTGCCACTGGCTGTTTTATGCAGCAAGTGATTCACCCTTTCCCGTCCCGCGGAAGTTAATTGTAGGCTTGAAGTGCTTTTTATCCTCATGTCTACACTTTGTTTTTCCTCTCTGCAAAGATCCTGTTTTCACCTGTTAGAGAAGTGGGTTGGTTAAACCTGTAGATGTTTCATGAAAGGTGATAATTTTATCTTTTCTCGAGTGACAGCATCTTCTTCAGCTGCAGCAAAAACATCACCACTGTTGGCCTAGAGAAGCAGAATCATACACAAACACACCTTTCGCGTAAAACAGACTTGAAAGAAACTTGCTGCCTGTTCAGGGAGTTTTAAAAAAATTTTGCGGGGGAGAGAGCGTTTAAAGTCGTGTGTCTGAAGCTCTGAGAAAACAAATGCTTGCTGCTGGGGTCCGTGATAACTTTTTTTAATCAGCATGAAAACCAGAGGCAGTATCTGATGGCGTCATACAAGCAAGGAAATCAAAGTGCCGTGTTTCTCCCAGTCTGAAGGCAAGGGTTATTTTAAGTTCTAACTTTGTGATAGTAGCTCAGAGCAACACTTCCATTGCCCTACAGAAATCTGTGCTGAGCAAAGAGCTGATGGCTTTTGTTTTATCGTCCGGAGCTTGTAACTCACCTATGCACGCTGTGGGGTTGGGTTCAGTTAGTATTTCCCAAGCCCTTGTGGTCTGCGAGGTCACGTCATTTTGGGATGCTAATCTCCGCAAGTCCCCCAAGGTGGCTGTGAAGCACAAACAGGGATAATCCTGTCTCATGCTGCTGTGCTGGATGTGGGACTTCATCCCCGTGGCTCTCCAAGGGTCAGGGTCCCGCTCATGGGAAGGGCGACTTCCCACTCCAGAGTCATCTGCCAGGGGATGAGGACATGTATCCAGCATCAATTGCACAATTTCTCCATGTTTGCCCTCCTGCTTGCATCCTCTGGTGGCTTGTAAAATCAGCTGGTGTCTGCCACTAACTGGGTTTTTTTTTCCTCCAGAGCCATAACCGTCAGATTGATGCTGTTTTAAAAATTCCCCAGATAGGCTGTATCACTGTTTTGGTTCTCTTGGACACAAGGCAGCTCTACGTTAGTGCTCAACTATAATAAACTACTTTATAATTGCCTTAATTATAAGTGCTTATTACCTTCTTCAAAACACTTGTCTCTATAGAGCAGTGCAGTAATGAAGATGTAATAGCTTCATACGATGTTTGTCTGGACGGTCTGAGCTCAGCATTGCCTTCCACCAAAAATAAATACCCTCTCCACGCTGCTTTGCAGCACAGCAGCAGAATTAGAGCTACTGAATGAGAAAGAGATCCCGTGCAGGAATGTTTCCTGTCCAAAGCATTGCAAGATCTTGTTTAGTATTACACCGATCTCGACAGCGATGTGGCGTACAGGCTCTCAGATGAGTTGGAGGATTTGTCATCAATTTTGGAAGCGCTTTCATGTCTCCATGTCTGTGTGATCAGGAGGAAGAGGGGTTTACGCTGGACGGGGAGGTCCTCCGAGCATCTGTCTTCTGTACATGTGGCTTCCCTTACATGTGTGAGGGTCTCCTTCCAGAGGTTCCTCCTACAGCGCTGGTTCAGCTTAAATAACCAGTTAACTTACTCAGCTTGGAAAAAAACACCTTTTCATCCGCTTCCAGAAAGAAAAAAATCCATGGCCAGAAAGTCTGAGAGAGATGCAGCTGATGTAGCAATAAGCCTAACTTAATTTAAACAAAAAAAGTCAATTATATGTGAACATCTTTCTTGCTTGGTCGAAATAAATAAGAGTCGTGGCATTGCCATTATGCCGGGTCTTTGCACAGGGCATGTTGCTGTTTTGGAGTGTCTCTCTGAACCCCTTTGCTTACAGTTTTGATGTTGTGGCATTTCTTCTGTCAGAAAGGAGCAAAAGAACAATTTTGCTTTTACAGCTTTCTGGTGCAAGGGAAAGCAAGCCATAAACAACATTTGTACTTTTTGCTTTGGCTTTGCTAAAACCTGGCTGGTTTTCAGTGGGAAAGGCAGCTATATTTTGCTTGAAGGAAATAATTCAAATTCTGGGCCAGTTTTTGAGTGTCACACAATCAATTTTGAATTTAATTTCCTTGGGAATATGTTGTAGCCCCTGACCACAAACAGAATTCCTGTGTCTTGCCGTGCATGAAATGTCAACATTCATTAGAGAGCAGGCTCTGAGAGAAATGTAAAATCATTAAGGGTTTGTTCAGGGAAGATAGGGCTTTTCCTTTCAGAGCTACGCACTTCAGGCTTGGACCTGTATGTGTGCACAAATGAATATCCTGGGCACTTACTGCAAAGCCTTTTGAATGAATGACGATTTTAATGTATCCTTACCCTTTAACTGACAGGCCACTGAGCTGGCCTCCATAAAAGGTACCAAGGCAGAATAATAAACTATTTAGAGAGATGTAGAAAAGTGAGGCGAGGGAGAAAAGACAGTGATTATCTGATAGTGTTATACAGAAGTTGTCAGAAAGGGTCGCACAATGGGAAGGAAATTACTAAAGAGGGAGCCATTCAAGAAGTAAACTATACAACAATTGTAGGAGCCAATTAATTGGTAACTTATTGGACACAGAAGCTTGCAATAGATGGCTGACTGGTTGACAGGAGCACCGTTCCCGTAAGTGTTTAGAAATAATAGAGTAAATTTCACCACTTCACATACTGAATAGTCAACTGTTGCAATGTACTCTAAATATGCTAATCCACAGTGCCCAGTGTCCGCCGGAGCAGGAGACCCATGTGTCTAAAAAGTGGAAGGCTACTATGGCACAATACAAAGAATTCACAAAAGACCTAAATGATCAACATTAGAAAGTTGTTACTTTCTTTCAACTTGCTACTTATAAAAGAAAGGCATTCGTGTTGTTGCATATTCATATTGCCTGGCACGTTTTAACAGATCTCTGTAATTGGTGCCGGTGTGCCAATCACTCGGTTAGCAGGCGGGGAATGGACTCCAGAAAACATCACATAAATCTTGGAAAAATAAATAATGCAGCTCCCAAACCGCAGGCGTCTTTCATCCAGACTTCACCCCAATGGGGAACCTGGAAGCTTCTACTGGTCCATAGCTGGGGCATCCTTTGGGAGCATCTCCCATTTGGAGAACAGTCTCCTTTATTCATAAAATCATAGAATAGTCTGGGTTGGAAGGGACTTTTAAAGGTCATCTAGTCCAACCCCCCTGCCGTGGGCAGGGACATCTTCAACTAGATCAGGTTGCTCAGAGCCCCGTCCAACCTGGCCTTGAATGTTTCTGTTATTAATCAGTTGCTTGGCTGCTCTTCACAACCAGCTGAACCTCCTCCTTCAGCCCTTGTCAATCAGGGATTGACAGAGAGAATCTGTCAGACATTTCTACCCAGACTGGCTTGTTTTCAGCTCTCAAATTTTCTGCTTTTGACTTCATAAGAAGAAGTAGAAGGTCATGTTAAATGAGCAGCAATTTCAAGCCTGCGTGGGTCCTGGGAGCTTTGGGAACTCAGCAACAGTGTTAGCTTTGGCAGTCTTTCGGATCTCCTCCATGGAGAGATGACTTGGTGATGGCAAGCGATGCCAGGAAGGTGGTTTTCAGGGTTTGGCTCCCTTGATCCAAGCCACTCTTCAGGTCTCTGTGTAAGTGAAATAGGGTGAAAACAGATAGCAGCCTTTGCAGAGCAGGTGTCAGATATCAGTCCCTCTGCACAGCACCTCTGCAAAGTGCTGAGGTTTCTGGATGCAAGGGATTTCTTCTGTAAATACTCTGTATTATTTATATGTGTTGTCAGTGTTACTAAGTTGGACTTGATATTTGCTGAAGAGCTTCTAACTGATCACAGGATGGCTCAGGTTGAGTGAGGCACAGTAGAGTAAGAAGGATGGAGCAGGCTGGGGAAGCAGAGATATTTCTCCAGAAGCCCTTTTCAGCGCTCTTTGGAAGGGAGGAGTTGAGTAAGAGGCATATGGGATGATCTGGCACGGTGATCTTTGCTGGCTGTGAGAGGTGGCCACACTCCCTGAATCAAATGGTAGATCCCCTGAGGTTTCTGAGCTTGGAGAGCTTTGTTCTTCAGGGAAATGAAAGATGCTTGGTTGACAGGAGACATTTCTTCAGATCACCACACCTCTAATTAACAGTTGGAGCTAGAGAGGCAACTGAGGATGTATCGATGCTGGTATTTGGACTGTGTGGAGTACCTGCTGCAGGCTGGGTCTTTGCATCCTTAAATTATGTAGCACGTTATAAATAATACAGTAAAACTACTGACATTCAAGTCACATTTCTGTGGTATTTCTTAAGGCAATGACGTGATGAAGCATCCAGGTATGGCCACTTCACATCTTTCACTGGTCATGCCCCTCCCTCGAGAGAGAGATTTGATTCTTACGCCTATTGTAAATATGGACTTCCAAAAGGTCTAATTTAAAAGATGAAATCAAGTTCAATTTGAATTTAATTCAGACCTCTTTACACTTCAGTTCAAATGATGTTTGAAAGGAACGGTTCCTTCTTATTGCTCATTAAATGTGGGACAGGTCATGTTTTACTGTCCTCTTTATGACTGAGCCATTTACTGCTGCAGTGGCTTGGCCAGCTATGTGATCATTTAATCATTTAATGACATTGTTTTTCTCTCTCTAAAAGACCCGAGCATTTTTCTTTGCAATGCAAATAATGAAGTGGTCTGGCATTGCCTGCCTAATGAAGCAAGGAAACCTTTAAGTTTAAAAATTTTCTGAAAAGCAATATATAAAGAGCATGGCAGGAGATATGTTTGTGAAGTGCTTTGTAGCTTTCAGTCCATGTTTTGCCGGTGTTTGCTAGCAGGATGCTGCCATTAATCTGAAATGGGATCCCTCACTTGTACAGTCCAGGCTTGCGAGCTGATGAACGTGCACTGCTCTCACTAATGCTGTCAGGGACACTTGCTGTCCATCCCACCACATGCTTTTCCATGGGGATGCAAGCGCTTGCAGGTTGCAAAGTGGCATTTCTGGGTTGATGGTTAATTTGTCCCTCTCCTTGAATGCTGCTTTGCCTTCATGTTTTCCTAATCTGTTCCAGAACCTGTTGGTTGTGAATGGCCCAAACCCTCATAATATCCTTTATTATGCAAAGCATGATATTACAGTAAAGCATACAATTGCAAGATAACTTTTAACTAGCCCTGCATGCCTGTCTGTGTTGAAGCATGAAGCCTGCCCGAGGTCAGGCATGAGTCAGGTCTTGGTCAGGGATCCATGTTGGTGTACAGCAGAGGCTATGAAGGAAATCCTTGGGGATAATGGGGTGTCTTGGGTTGACTGCAGCAGCCCCATGGCAACTTATGTTTTCCTCTGTGTTTTCCATGAAGGTTTCCCGTTGCTGGATTACACCAGATGCAGTCACTGAAGTGTGGTTGTGTGCCACACACAACCAGCCTGAGTCTGAGGTCCTTCAGCGCTAAATGTCCCTGGAAACTTTCTGCCCACTGGATGATGATAAATTTTAAAGTGGGTTGAACGGCCATTACCTAGCATCTCTCAGGAGGTGACCTACAGGTGTGGAAACCAAGCTAAGGCATCTCAGATCTTTCCCCATGACCCATCGCTTCCTACAGAGCAATTCTGGTTTTATTTAGCTTCTTCCATTTCCTTAGCAAGATTATGGCACAGACCAATAGAGCTCCCAGGAGGAATTTTTCAGATGAATTTTTCCTTTTACTAGCCACAACTTTGAAGCAGAAGAGACAGGCTCTTTTGCCGTTGCGGAGCACACATGTATGGAGGGCTCGTGGAATGGTCAGGTGGGGAAATCACCACGGCTGGTTCTTGCTTCTCCCATTTCTGTAGGTTCTTTAACCTCCTTCATGAGCAAAGGCAAGAGAGGAACTGGATTCCCGTTTCCCATCTGATGAAAGTGTGCTCCCTTTAACTGCTCCTCCAGTAAAACTACTCCCCTGCCTTGCCTCTCTGCTCAGACACCCTGACACATGCTAGGACTGATTTAGAGCTGCCTTTGTCAGACAGTGTCTTAAAACACAAACCAATGAAACAATAAAAAGCAATAGCCTGATACTAATGAAACACATTGTAATTAGAGCTGGCTGGGAATTTTCCAGTGAAAACAGGCTTTGTTGGAAAAAGGTGAATTCCCTGATACTGAACTATTTCACGTTAAGTGCTTCAATTTTGAAGACCTTGTACGGGAGCCCAGGCGTGGTTTTTTGGAAACATCACTGCTCTCCTGCCAGCCTGCCTCAAACCCTGCACTCAGGATGGAGGCAGCCCTTTCCAGTTGCCCTTCCAAGCCAGAGCAGCTGAGCAGATCTAGCCACCAGCTCAGAGTTTGGCTCCTTGGCCCTAAGCTATTGTGTGTTCAAGAGCTAAGGAATTGAAAATCTGATGTTTGCATAGTCTCTGAAGCCACAAAAATCCGTCAAGAGTTAGCAGGCAAAAAGGCATAACTTCTGGCTCAGGAAATCCCCAAATCATAAATTGCTGGCGGCTGGGAGAATGCATCAGGGAAGTACTGCACTAGGTTGGCTGGTCTTCTCCTTCCCAGAGCATCTCTGTTTGGAGCAGGCTGTTGAGCTGGTTGGATCCCTGGTCAGTCTAATGTAAGAAGCTGATATGATTTCACTTGGTTTAACCGTTCTGTTGAAAAGTGTTCTGGATGCTTCATCTCAATCTGAACATGTGGCTGAAAGCTTTCACATTTCCTGCGATGGGACCTTGGTTTTTCAAGCAGCACAAAGTGTGGTTTTGGGCAAACACATGAGGATCCTGATTTTCTCCAGAAGGCAGTTGTGCTAAGAGCATCAGCTAAAACCCACTGACTTTACTTGGCAAATCCCGGTAACAGAGAATGGCACCACTCCATAAGTATTTAGATTGGACCTCACTGAGGACTGTGCCCTGGAGAACCTCACTCAAAGGTCCAACATGTGACTCTTACCCTTTTCCCCTTCTTTCAGATGGCCGCCCGATAGGCGTGGAGGGGATCCAGGTGCTGGGGACAGGAAATCTCATGATCTCGGACCTCACCGTGCAGCATTCTGGCATCTATGTGTGCGCCGCGAACAAACCCGGCACTCGGGTGCGAAGGACCGCGCAGGGCAGGCTCGTTGTTCAAGGTGAGCAAACTTGGGGCTCGGGGAGCAGTGATGGCCGCTTCCCTGTGCCCTCTGCACAGGCCCTACGTGTCGCCTGGGCACTGCGATGGGTTGAGTTGGACAGATGCTGACTTTGCTTCTCTGATGATATCAGACAAAGGACTTCTTTTCTAGAAGTGGTTTTCCAGGTGGGTGTATGTCTCAATGTCCCACGCAGATGAGTGGCAACGAGGTATCATTCAACTGAGGCCTCAGCTGCATGGGTTGCAATGGTTTCCCACCCCATCACAGGCATTTGTTTGGCTTAACAGACACCGGTTGTTGCTTGTTATCATACTTGTACATCTCAGCAGAAAGCCTGGGCTGAATTAATCAGCCAAATTCATCTTTCACCCTTGCATGGTCCTTAGTGATATGGGGACATGGGCACTGTTCTCATATTGGACCCCTCTGCATGACAGATATCGCTTCTGCAGTGATATCCAGGAGTGGATGTCACTCACAGAGTATTGCTCTCCAACTGAAATGGCACCAGTAAGTCTAAAACCATTTCCAAAAGTCAGTGAGCTGTTTTCTTTAGCAGTCAACACCGTATCTGAGCCCCTTACAACATGAGTAAAGCACCCTTTGGGGGAGATTCCCAGGAGATGTAGGTTGCTCCCCTTCCCCGCAGCAACTGTCCTGAAATGCCACTTGTAAAGGGTGATTCAGCCCAGAGTAGAGATCAGCACTCAAGAAACCAAACAAATCCCCTCCACATGCTCCGTGCCACCAGTTTCCATGGTGAGGGGAGCCAGGCAAGTATTTCAGAAGGCAAACCCAGCTGGCAGCGTGCTCTGAATGGCAGTAATCCGCCCCTGATTACAGGCACTCACCTCCTCTTCAACTTAGTCCACTTAAAGCATCTCGTGCTCTCATCAGTTCACTCACTGACTGATGATATCCTGAATCTAAAATTATACACCTCCTGCCGGAGCGAGCTAATTGAACCTTTCATGCTGGTGATGGGGAAAGTGTCCTGCTCCAGCCCTGATGCTCACCTCCAGGTCCCGGGAGTCGCTGACGGTGGTCCGGCACCGCACCGCTTGGGCAGCAGCTGTGGTCCCTGGGTGCTGGCTTCCCTTTTCCCCTTTGCCTCGGGAGCAACGAGGAGCAATGTAGAAAGGGTGCTTATACAGGGCTGCTGATGCTTCCTGAGTCTCAGGTGCTGATCAGACACAACAAGAGGTGAAAACTCGACGTTTCTTTTGCTGTTGGATTTTTGGGTGAGCAATGCAATGAGGGGGCCTCCCAGCTGGCTGGTGGTGGGCACACTTATAAGTTCCCTTATTAAGAAACACAAACCCAGGCATTAAGAACAACCTCGCTGTACTGATACAAACCCTTTAGAGCTACTGCAGGACAGCTGTGCACATGGTGCATGTAGCAGAGGTCTACTAAACCCAGACACAAAGCTGATGTACAGGAGGCAGGCAGGCAGAGCCAAAAGAAATTACTTGTAAAATCTATGAAGTTGTAAAAATACAACTATTGAATACTGTTGACTGCTCCTGTTAGCAATTGGATGAGAGGGGGAAAGGTAGCACAACTCATTGCTACAGATCAGCAGTTTTCCGTCTCTTTGGAGGTTTGAACATCAGCTCCTCAGCAGCTGGTCTAGTGTTGGAGTTCATCTGGGGTAAATTTACTGTGGATCTTCGTCTGGGGAACCAAGATGAGAATTCGTCCCTAAAATGGTAATCACAGGGCCATCGGAGCCCAGCCTTGCTATGGAAGGGGGATGCTCCTGCGTTCAGCATTAGCAGAGAAGTTGGCAGTGGTATGAAGAAGCGTGGCCAGTATGTCCTTGGTGTAGACATGAGCTGCACTGTCCAGGACCCCAACTTGTGTTGCCCATCCATAAAATGCTTCATGTTTTTCGGGGGGCTGTCGTTCCCCAGGGAAGCTAATGGCAGACCCTGGCCAGGCAGCTGGACTCGTCCCAGGTTTGCTCACCCTCCCTCTGGAAGCAACTTTTCCTTCCTCTGAATCTCATTTTGCCTGAATTTTCCAGCTGAGAGGTACAAATGATTGCTGTTCAGGTTTGTCTGAGAAGAAAACACCGATAATGACTGACATGGGAGACTGGGTTTTATCTTTGTCAAGATGTCAGCGATGCAAATTACATCCGTAAAGAGAATGAAAGCAAAGTGCGGGCTATCAAAAGCCTGGTTGGAGAGGAAGTTAGCACAGGGCTAGGACAATACAGTGTTCTCAAAGCACGCCAGGCCAGGTACTTGCTGCCTTTATGCAGGGGTCCTTGAAGTGCCTGGAGGCACAAATTAACTTGCCCCTTGTCTTTTGAAGGAGGCACGTTTTATAGGTGGGAAACTGGGGGAGAAAGGGCGATGTTTCCTGTTGTAAGGCAAGGAGTTAACGGGAGGCTGGGACTGAGACCACCTCCTGCTGCCAGCGTTGGTCCTCGTCCCCATCACGACCGCGTGGGCAGAGGTGTCCTGGGGCAGGGCTCTGCTCTTGCTCCGGGGATAACGTCCTTTTGCATTGCAGGCTCTCCTTCCAGTCATCTAACATCGTCTTATTATCTTTCTGGCAATTCCTTCTCCCTTCGGAGGAGAAGGCATCAATCCCCCGCTCCCTCCCTCCCTGCCCTCCTCTGGCCATTTAGGCTCCTTTGATCTCTTTTGTAAGGTTCTCACACAAGAAAGTTTCCATTTTCTCTTCAGATCCCGGCACAGCCATTTGAATATTGCTTTGTGCCAGGCTGCGAATGAAAGTCTTACGGGGGGAGTTGTCGAAGGGCCGAATGCATCGCCGGCTGAAACAGAGGGTATGCGTGCGTGTGGTGCAAGGGAGGAGCAGGCTTCGGTGGCAAGGAAAAAAAAAAAAATCAAAGCGCTTTCTCTCTACCTCCTGTGCAATCTTTTGTGCTTTATTATGTGTTTGGTGTCATAACAAACTGATGGGCTGTGAATGGCCAGATGGTCACCAGTGTTCTCCACTCCACGCTTCATTTCCTCCTGAAAGCTATGCAGAAAAATGAGATCCCATCTCATAAATGAGTGCCCATCTTAAGGACATGTTTTTGAAGGCTCTGCTGACAATGACTGCCTTGTTCGCCTTGCTTTCTGCCGGCAGAACCGGGCAGCGCTCCTTGGTCCAGCAGATCCGGCCACCGCTGTGTTTCCTGATGTTTCTTCCATCGTTCTTGCTCGCTGGCATTGCAAGCCTTGGCTGCAGGGTTGAATTCATCAGCAGATGTATTGCTGTTGCTGTGTTTTATGCTTGGCTCTGTGGTATTTGGTTTGCCCTCGAGCTTAGCCCTAAATTCATGCTGCAAAAACAGCTTCAGTACATGCTGCATGGGTCAGTGTGCCCCAAGGAGCCGTCCCCTTCCTGCCCATGTTTTCCTTCTCAAGAAAAGCCACCACGCAGGGACAGGTGGGCACTTGGATCTTGCCTGTCAGGATGCTGGAGTGAGCTGGCGTGCCTGAGCCCTCCGGAGCATCCTCCCAGGAGCATACCAGTAGGTGACATCCCACTGCTGCGGAGCTCCAGCCTGCACCTGGCCTGGACAAGAAGTTCATGATACCCACTGAGGACTGATAGACAGCCTCCATGACAGCCTACTTGAGTGGTCTCTGCCTGTTTCTGGGGGGACACGGTCATGGGTTCCATCTTTGGCCCTAGCAATCTCATCAGCTCTACAACTTAACTATTTAAGTTACTTACGGAAGCATCTGGGCATCCTCTGTAGTCAATAGAGAGAAGCCAAGTGGGCAGCGGTTCTTTGTCTTAAATCTCCTGTCATCTGATGCTGTGCTTGACTGACTTACCCGTTGACCTGTCTTCTCCATTATACCTTTATTGTAGGTTCCTGTAGCCTAATTTATGAGATTTTGTTGTTTCCATGTTATTCTTCCTTCTCCTCACCCCAGCCTCTCTCCCTCACCCTGCCGCTCTGGCTACTTGAGAATTAATGACGGCTTCATACCGAAGTGCAAGGATTCGTCTGGCCCCAGTGCACGGGCTGTCAGTGCTCCCCTGGGACGCCCTTCCTTAGGACAGCCCTTCTCAGTGAGCTGTCAGGCTCTGCCGTAAGCACCACGCTGCAAACTCACGGCGAGGGCAGCGAAGCTCCCTGTTATCTTGGGAGACATGCTGGTGGCTGGTCACTGAGATGAGATGTCCCGAAAGAGGTGGAGCTTGTCTGGGTCTCCCGTTACAACCCGCTGTTACAGTGCATCTTCATGCTATCACAGTTTGTTGAGCACAGTAAAAGCTATTGAAGCACTTCGTTAACGATTCTGGGGGTGGTATTAAGCATTATTGCTTTTTGATACCAATGTCACGCCTTTAAATATTCATTAAAATTGCATGATCTCCTCCCATTAAGGCCTGAATTATCAACACTCCAGTTTCTTCATACTTCACAAGCCAGGGCTGGATCCTGCCCACTCCTCCTTGCCAGGTTTGAATCCTCTGCTCTTAAAAGTGATCCTCATTAATATCTTCATTAAGATCTTCATGGAGGGCAGAGAAGCGCTTTCTCTCGCCACCTGCAATGGCCTTTTGGCATGTAGGGTGGAAGGGGTAGAGGCGTTCAGGCCGCTGCACCTCTGTGCAGGGCGAGATGAGCTCTGACAAGATGCTCTATTAATTATGAATGACGAGGCGGGCGGAGGGCTGGCAGCAGGCAGGGCTGGCAGCAGGCAGAGCTTTGCTTCTACTCCTTTCCTGCTAACCCAGGGCCAGGGGTGGCAAACTTTTTTTTATTTGAAAGGGCAGGGAGGACCCAGGGGGAGGAGAGCAGATGTTCTTCTGTCCAGGAAAGGGGCCATTCGCCCTGAGACCTTGCACCAGCAGCCGCCTCAGGGCACTCTGCCTGCGGACGCTGGGATGAACGCAGGGTCGGGTGCATCCTGGTTCGGGGTAGCAGAGGGGCATCTCCTTGCAGCAGTGTCTGTCCCCATGTTAAGACCCTGTTGGCACCTGGACCATGTCCTTTCTCTGATGCTGTCGGAAGCTGGTGATGGGGAGTTTCATGAGTTCCATGAGTTTCTGCTGCAGCCTGGGCCCTTCTGCCGCTACAGCTCCACACTGCTGCTCCTTCTGCCCCCAAAAGAGGAGGGTGAGACCTGAGCAGGACAGAGTGATTCCTGGAGAAAGCCAGGAGGAGCAGGAACAGCAGAAGGGCATCCCGTGCCTTGCAGCAACGGATGCCACCAAGCAGGGACAGCTTGGCACAGCAGAGGTGGGGGCTGTTTGAAGGAGTGGCTGTCTGCTCCCCAGAGGGTTTAAGCAAGTTAAACAGGGGATGGGGTTTTGATCTGGTTGTGTTTAGCGAGACAGCGAAGAGGAGGGACGGTGGAGGGGAGCAGGGACTCGAGGAACCCGAGGGGTCGCGGTCCTGAATAGCATCGCTGGCACCGAGCCAGCGGCCGCAGCTGCACGTTCGTTACCCCCGAGTCACACGCGACACCGCTCCAATTACTCCCTCTTGACACGGGCTAATAAGGGAGGATAAGGAGAGCCGGCGATTCCAGAAGGGTTACGCCGGATGCTTCTTTCCATATTTAAACGCTGGAACAAATGGCGGGTTTGAGATTTGGTGAAGCAGGGGGGGAGGCAGAGGCAAAGAGCCAAGCAGCAGGATCTTTAATGAAGCTGCAGGAAGGAGCTGGAAGATGGCTGTGCCCTTCCTTGGCATCGTGGGCTTGCACCTGCGAGTATCGCGGGTGCAACTTGTGAGCCCAGATGAAAGCAGGGAGGTGCACAGCCACTTGCAAAATAATTGCTCCCGCAAAACCGCGCCAGCACAAAGCGGGGGGCGGGAGGTTAAGGAAGTCTTGAAAATCAAGTCTCTAATGCTCTCACTGTACGCCACAAAGGGACCATTCACTGCAGGGATGAGAGGTTTTTCCCCCTGTCTATCCATGCTTCCAACTTTTATTGAACACATCCTGAATTTTATTTTAATTTATAAGTCTAGAGGGGGAAAAACATAGGAGGGAGATAAAGGACAAGGGATCGATTGGCTCGTGGGGAAGTTTAGCAGGAGGTTCTGGAAATATGTGTCCATTATGTTGCTGAGATCAGGTTCATTAGTAGACCCGAGCACCGACAGAAGTGGCCTGACAATAAACTCTGCCGGTGGACACCCCCTACCGCTAACATAAGTCAGACCTGCCATGCTCCGCTTCCCTTTGATTATTAAAAATGAAAGAGGGGGCTCCTTTGAGGTAGACGGGCTCTTCAATGAATTTCTGTGTCTTTCTGCTTGCAGGACTTATAACGTGCATAACTTCGCTATTACACACAAGCACCTTTTGCTGCTGTTTGGCCTTGTTGCAGCAGTAGCGATGCTCTTCCCTTGCATGCATGCAGCTGGGGAAGAGCTTTATCACCCCATGCTCCTGCAGCGAACCCTGAGGGCTTTTTTTGGCCATGAACCATAGGGCTCTGCTCTTGCATAGCTGCTCTCGCCTGCAGCCTGGCCACCCCTCAACACATTTGGCTGGACCAGTTTGCTTCCTTCTCCCATCCCCACATCTCTGCTGGTGGCAGAGCCCACCAAGCCCATGCTTGGAAAATGCCAGCGAGTGGCACTGAGCGCGTCTCCCTGGATAATTTTGCTTTTGTCGGGAAAATTTAATGCCAGCCATCCATTATGTGACACTGGTCGGTAAATTCATTACGGGCCCGTGCCTCTCATCTGTTTGCCTTCATTGCGGCTGCTGCCAGTTCCACCTGATTTTAGGTTTCAGCTGCAATGTGGGGTATATTTATCACTTTGCCCTTTGAAGCGTAACTGTTTGAATAAACTCACCAATTTGGCAGTGTCTTTCAGGCCCTGCTTTCTGTACACTGATACACTGTTTTATTCTGATAAATGATTTTAAATCTATTTTGAGCTGCTAGAAGGGAGGAAATCACTTTCCGTTTAAAAACGTTATTGTTAAAGGTGAAAACATTTGGTTATGAGGTGAGCAGCAGTTACAGGGATGGTGGAGTCTTCTGCCAGGCTTGGCAGGACCCCAGGGGTCCCAGGCTGCAGATCTGGGGTAAAAAAGGCTCCCCAGTCTATTGCTACCAGGATAGTCTGCAGCAAATCTGATACTTACTGGGGAAAGAACAACCTGCCAGATTGCTGTATGCACATCCATACATTTCTTTCCATTTGCAAGCAGTTTGCTAATGCCGTACGGGTCCTTTGGGCAAAGCCATGGCATTGCTCTCGCTCTGCCGTTGATGAAACAGCAGATCTCCCCAACTGCAAATACTATAATTGCCACATGTAGTTGCAGCCTTCCTTCCTTACCACTTTTTGTATTCTCAATACGTGCTGATTTGGGCAAGCTTCCATAGCAGAGGGCTTGTTTCTGCCAGGGCAATGGCCCTGCGTGGTACCACTCACTATGAAGGGTTATGCACACCTTCCATTTTACATGTGTGCAAACGACCGGAGACTGCTGACCTTCCAGCCTGTTCCCCTAACAGGCAGGATGCATTTTTAAATAATCTTGGTCAGATATGGATTATTTTGCAGCATTGGAGTTGCTTTCAGTGGGAGACTGGGGAGAGGTGAGGGGGCTTAGACCTTGATGCTGTTTGCCTGAACCCTGCAGGACTCACCTTGGCTCTCCATACAGTACTGAGCTGACCTTCAGGTGCCTTCTATGAAGCCATGACTTCCAGGATGGGCAACCAAATTGCAGCATTGCATTGATTACAGACACACCATCCAAACCATAGTTATCTGCTGCTTATGCTGTGGGTTGGCCAAGTATCCCATGTTCCCAGCAGACGAGGCTTATTGAAGCCCAAGCTATGAGGTTGCTCTTTATACCAGGATCATCATGACTTTTCTCACCCTCCTTCTCCTTCCTCCTTGCAGCCCCTGCAGAGTTTGTGCAGCATCCCCAGTCCATTTCCAGGCCTGTGGGAACTACTGCCATCTTCACGTGCGTGGCCCAAGGGGAACCCCCACCACAGATCACTTGGCTGAAGAACGGGCAGATCCTGGAGACCAGCGACCACATTAAGCTGAAGAATAACAACAGGTAAGTCCTCATGCACTGGCCACTGGCACTGCAGCACGGGATGGAGGGCATTGTGAGACGCACGGCTGGGTTGTGCCATTCCCCAGCGTCAATCTGGAGTTACCACGGATGGAGGACTGACATCACCTACCTGATGGTCCAGAAATAGCTGTCCCTGCAGGTAGTTCTTGGGCAAAGAGCAAGTTAGCTCGCACAGGCTTCAGCTTTTGCGCAGACAGCGGATTTGAGGCAGATGTGTGCAGCAGTTCATTTTGGACTGGTCAGTGAAGGCTGGCAGAGAGTAGTGGGGTCTGCAACACATCCTGGTAAGCTGTGCAAGCCCTGCTTTTGCTGTAGCCCCATTGCGCTGGGCAATGGCTAATGTGCTTGGGGCCGAGACAGGCATGAGTGATCCAGAGAGACTCCAGCCCTGCGGCTTGAGCGCCTTGAAAAGGGCTTCGGCAGGTGAGGTGGGTTGCTGTCACGCATCCCTTGGACTGATGCAGTGCTCCCTGATCCTGCTTTTGAGAGAGGCTGAATTAAAAGCCATTATTTTGAACTATCTGGACTCCAGTGGAAAGGGCAGTGGGAGAGATGTTGGCTTGCTTTCTGCATTAGCAAAGAGCTAATGTAAAGGTAGTAATGTTCAGAAGCAGATCTGTAGACTCAACTTGGGCTTTGATATACTAAGACACTGCTCCAGTCCTACTAGCTGCTCTTTGTAGGCTTACATTTCAGCGCTTCATGCTTTATTGTACCAGCACCTCAGCATTAGACTTTGACTGATCATGCAGGAACCCAGCAAAAGTTTCTCTTTTGTCCTGATCATCATCTGGGTATTTCTGGAAGGACCAAATGTTGTTCCTGGAGTTGGCAGTGGAGGAACCAACTCCACAGTGGAGGAACCAAACTTTAACCCCTGAACATTGACCTGCCTGGGTGTGCAAATGCAAATACATTTGAAATAATATTTGCATGGAAGCTGACTTTCACTAAACTTCAGCCTTTTATCTCACCGGGGAAGAGCGCTTTCTCTGAGTACTAAGTAACTGCATTTTCATGCGAGGGGATGGGGATGTTTGTATGAGGAAATGATATGGTGGGATGAACTTGGTGTGAAAATTATAAGTTGACAACATAGTTTCTATGGAAATAGCATGGAACAATATACTGAAAAATAATAGTACCTGTGTCGTAAACCTAAATTATTCGTAGAGATTTGTACTCTGTGGTGTCATATAGCTGCTATCTATATTAAGAAATGCATCTCATGAATGCAACTACCCAACCTCACGGGAGGGTCCGGACCTTCAGTTTAGACTGTCAGGAAGTGCTGCGTGGGCACCATGGCTTGTTCCTCAGGGGAGAAGAGTGGGTTTATTTTTCTAAGTTTCTACATGATATGGCTTTTTGTTTTCAGGTTTGAGGCTTTTTTAAAGCTTTGTTTTACAAAGGATGGAAGGATGCATGTTGCAAAAAGGATAAGGTGTGAGTTGTAATAAAATCTTCTCAATCAGTGGAGGTTTTCTCCAAGCTGGAAGTTTTTAGAGCTTCAGGGAACTTTGTGTGTGCACATACAGATGTCACTCAATCCAGGCTCATGGTCTTCTAGTTCATTGCATGGATTTCTGAGGCATGTCTGTCTTTACGATATGAACAGAGCAGAAATGGGAGAAGGGAAATCAGTGCATTCCCTTTTATTGACCAGGAAAAGGAGTCAGAAGTGACCGAAGACTTTACAAATGATCATTAAATCCATGACAAAACTCACACTGAGTCCAGCTCTGCGTCTCGCCCAGATGTCTTGCCTGTGAAATCATTCCTCTTCACTGTTTGGGGAAGGTAAAAGTAGGGTCTTTGGTCATGGTCATGTCTCCTGGCCAGGCCCCTGTGCCTGGAACTGCGCTACACGTGGATGGGAACTGCGACTTGACGAACATAGCTGTAATCGTTTTCTTATGGCAATCATTTAATGCAATTTAGCGTCAGTCTTTTCCACTGCAAGCCAAATGATCAGATTACATTGCATCTGGCACAGGCTGGGGGAGCTCAGCCAGTTACTGGGGCTCAGCTGACACGTGGCATCTTCTCAAGCTATAGTAACATGATTGTAAAGCTGAGCCCTAAGGCCATCGTACTTGACGATGTTGAACTTTTGGCTTCTTTCGCACTAGTCTTGGAGTACTCTGACCCTCAACTTCAGGCAAGTGGCTATTCCTGGTGGTTTCCAAAGCTGTCAGTCTGAAGAATGCCCTCGCTGGTACAGCAGGGCTGGGTGCTCCATGAATTGGAGGAAACAGATCAATGGCTGCGTTCTTTTTCTGAGCTTTTTCAAGTTGTCCTTTGTTTCATTCTCATGGGCGTGACTAAGTGCTGTAACCCACTTAGTTCCAGGCAGAATCAGTTTGTGATTATGCCTTGCATTTATCAGTCTATTGCACTTGGAAAATATTTGTCCGTATAAAGATGGATCTCGAATCTACTAGTAATGAAGCTACTAAACTGCACTATAAGCTTTTTAATTAGATTACATGGTTTGCTAGAAAATTCATTTGGATTAAAACTCTGTTTAATATGGCAATAAAGGTCTGAATGCCCCCAAAGGGATTTTTAGAAAAAAAGAGTAAATCATCCCAAATCATATCATGTGTTAATTGATTGCAAAATGTATCATTATGAGCAACTTCGTTCTTGTAAACAAACACAGCTAGAAGTGAGGTCCAGACCTGCAGAACATGGTGCGTTCGAGATGCTGCTCTGCTCTTGCAAGCTTTGCAAGTACAGCCTCCGCTTGAGGCATCACTCCTGCGGGCAGTAACGTGTTTGCACAAACCTACAGCCGATGGGAAGATCTGTCCATCAAACTGTTGCTTCACAAAGTTGTGAAGGGCCCTTTGGCATCTACATCCCCCCACGCTGTCTCTCATATGTAGTAACTGCAAACCCAAGGAGACAAACCCTCAAGGTCAGGGGACTTCAGAAGCCCATGGCCATTGAGATGGGACAGCAGCTTCAGGACTGGATTCACTGCAGATTGGATGTGGCTGCTGCTACGACATCAGTTGGTCACTTGCTAAGCAACTTCCAGCCTTTCAGCACAGTAAAATAAGCCTCACAGGCTGCGTCCAATAAATACCTCTTCCCTCGTGGTCCCTCAGTTGTGAAATCTCATCACCTGATGTGTTGACGGTTTCTGGGCACATTAGCGTTAAAGATCAGCCCTCTGCTGTGCCCTCTCCGGAGGTGGTTGTTATGTTTTGAAAATGCCAGCTGTGTGGGAACAAAATATCCAATCGATGATTAGCAAAAATCAGAAGCAGTTCTGGGATAGCGGATAATTGTTAATGAAAAATGCATGAAGGCTCAGGCATAGGGAATTCTGGGGTTTTCCATTAAAAGCTGTGAATAAAAATCACTGAAGGAGCTGATGATGGGGCTGTCTTGCCATGAGATCCCTGGATTGGGGATGGAGCCGATAGCTGTTGTGGTGGTGCTGCACTGGACCATGCTCTTGGATGGAGAAGCTGATGAAGCCTTTTTGACTTTGGTGGAGCCATCCCCGTATTATTCCTGGGCTGATTCAGATTAATCACGATCCAAATGCCTGGGAGGTGTAATAGGCATTTCCAGCAAAATTCCCACCCGGCATCACCAGCCCATCCCGAAAACAGGCTGGAGGAGGAAGGGCAGTTACTGGCTGAGTTAATTGTAGGCTTGTGTAAAATCATGCTTTCTTGGTTATTACTTCAAAATTTACAAGGAAGCATGAAATAGTACCCAAATTACTGCTCTGAAAGGTTTATTGCTTTTCTTCCTTTGACCCAATCAGGTTCAGGGGTAATTTTCAGCCTAGAAGTATATCACACTATGGGGTTTATATTGCCCTAATAGCAAGGAACAAAGGCCAACATCTTCAGAGAAGGCAGGCTCTAAATATTGATTTTCCAAGAAGATTTTATTTACAAAATGGTAATTAAGGGACTTCATTTGTTCCACCGGAAAAAGGCTTCGTTAGAACGTGGGCTCAGGTGGCGTTCGCTCTCCTCGGTGACCTTCGCTTATGAACTGTATCCTTCTTAAATTCTTCCTCACTGGTTTGCACTTGTTTTAGTGCTCTGGGAATGACTCACTTTAAGGGCTGCAAATGCTCAAGGTTTATCAGAGAAAATTTCCTCCGTAACTAAACTTTGGGACAACTTTGCTTTTTTTGCACTTGTCGTGTTGCTTAATCCTAGCACAAGCACTTGGGACAGGACAACCCTTTTGGTACCAAACCCAGGAAAACTACAGTCTGTCATTCACAAGGTGGCTTTTTTCTGTAAAACCCACGTTAGCTGGGTGCAGAGAGATGCAGATGGGTTTGTACATCCCTTCATGGGGCACACACCCCACAAACCCTTGAATTTGTAGGGATTTGGACACCTTAAGGGAGGACAGGCAAGCCTGCAGGTTATTTGTGCAATGAGTTCCAAGACCGTTGGTGACTATGGGAAGGGTACCATATAGCAAATCGTATTTCAGCTCCCAGAAGCATGACAAATAAGTGGAGGACTGGGATGTGAACCAGCTGCTCCTGATTTAAGAATAATTTATGGGTTGGACTTTGTTTGGAAGACACGTGGAAACGGCCTTTGCAGGGAAGGTCTCCGCATGAGCGCCCAAAGCCCCACTAAACAGTGAGGCATCAGCATGATCCCTCCTTCCCTGCACCAAGCAGGGATCCTGTGCTGGGATCATGCAGCCATATCCCATGAAAGGGATCTGCAGCAACCCCGAAGCAGCCGACAGCGACAGGCGTCAGTGTCTCCTTCTCACGTGGCTGTGATTATTTTGCTACCGAGTTGCCCGTGTAATTTTTCTCTGTGTGCTGCTCCACTGAGCTGCTCTTGAAGTGCACCACCGATCCAGGCTTTTAAGTGTTTCTTCCAACTGTTGCATACAGCAAAATACATCTGCAGAGAATGGTCCTTATACAGGAGCCTTCAAGGTGGGACTGAGCCCATCGTGGGGCAGCCCAAACTCAGCCTCCCCTGGATTAGGCTGGGTCTTTTTCCTCTCCAACACCTGTGCCCCTTGCTGAGAAAAAGGTTTGGGGGACTTTCCATTTAGCAGCTCTCCCATCTGTCTGCATTAGCAGTCCTACCAACACAGGCATCTACCCTCCCTTCCAGTAGCTTTTCCTGAGATGTTTTGTGCTTCCCTGTGATCCTGCAGATGTAAAGACTTCTCTGCTCCCTCCCTGGGACAGGATTCAGTTAAATCTGTGATTGCACTCTCTGACTTATGAAAACAGGTTGTGTGGCAGCCAACATGTTCACCAGATAACCAGCAAGTCTTGTAATAAGGAGCAGCTGGCTCTGGCTGTTGTCTCCTGCCTGTGCCAGGGTGCACTTCCCAGCTCTGCAGGGACGGGAGGACGCAGTTCCACCACTGTCAGTGCAGTTGGACCCTCTTGCCTTGGCCATGGATGTGAGGGAACGGACCTCATGGGAAATTGGAGCCACTCGCTTGCTGAAGGTCTTCTGCATGGAGCTCAATGCCATGCTGGGAGGTGCTCCAAGGCAGGGCTGAGTTGCAGCACCAGCTGCATGTGTCCTTCCCACCTGGGAAGGCTCAGACCACCTCTGATGTGGACCAGAGCTAAACCCAGGGACCCAGAGCCTCCAAAGCTATAGACTTGGTGTCCAGTTGGATTGCTTGTCCTGAGCATGGTGCCTGAGCAGCAGCAGGTTCCCCAGAAGGCTCAGCATGTCTGCTTGGTGTCATATCAAGACAGTGCAAACCCAGGTGTCATGAAGCCAGCAAAGAAGGGTCAGCATTTCAGGATGAAGTGGTGCCACTGCTGTGCCTCCTGTAGCAAATGTGACGCCGTTTACAACTTCCCATTTGCAGAAAACACACCATACAGCCAAATCCCTGTCCTGCCGGACTCCGTTCTCTCCCAGGGGCGTGAGAAGGAGCACCATCTCTAACCAGCTTTGTGGGCTGAGAGTCTGCCAGCCCTTTCATCCAGCACTGGTGGGGAGGGGGGGCTAGTTCCCCATGGCACCGTGCACCCCGCTGGGACCAGCAGCATCCCTCCAGAAACTGCGCTCGGGTGAGTCTGTAACCGCAGAATTGGGCTGGGATCCTGACCAGCGGGCTGCAGGATCTGCTAAATGTAATCCAGTTTGTGCCAAAAGGGGTTCTTCTCCTGCATAACACAACCCAATTTCACCTAGGAAGCCCTGCATGAGATTTAATTTCTGGAGGTGTAAGAACATGTTTATAGAGGGCTGGGGATGATCTGCAGTGTCCCTTTGGACCGATGAGTGTCACTCTTCAAGTTTTGCCCCTTATTCTCAGCCTGTACGAGTCAACCTTCAAATACAGGGCATTTCTGCAAAGCTGCCAACAACCAGCACTGGAGGGAAAAAAGCTCCTTTCCAGCGCAGCACCGGCCGGCAGCCCAGGAGCGGTTCGTTCGGTGCAGCATGGGACAACGCAACCCATAACAAATAGAGGCAGAGCAGGGCACGGGGACGGGGCATCTGAATGCAGCACTGGTGGCTTTCTGGAGCTGCCGGCACTTAAAATGCTCTCCCCACTAGCCACAGCCTGCTCTCTGCATTAATTTCATCACACTCCCTCTTTTGTGCGTGTGTGTGCGCGCGCATGCTGATATCCTTCCAGATGGGCCCCTCTTCTTCTTTGTGCTGCTGAATCGATGAAGAGGCTTCCTTCAGTTCTTAGACTTTTTCAGAGGAGCCTTTGGAAAGCCGATCTCCGGTCACCGGCCCAGACCCCTGACCCGAGCCAGATCAGTCATCCTGATTGCCTATGAACTGGGAAGACAGCTTGGGAATACCGTGGCTTTCGAGCAACGGAGGCCTCTCGTTTCAGCTCAGCCGGGTGTGAATCTGCAGCGGCTCCTCTCCCCACTTCCATCAATGCCTGTCAGGGCATTGTGCGGAGATGTGATGGAGCCCTCGGCTCGCTGAGCGGCTTTGGTGACCAGCAGAAAGCCTTCTGGCATCTCGCCTCGTCTGACGTGCTCACGGCGCTGCCAGTCTGGCACTCGCGGGAAAGTTTTCCAACAGCAGATGTCCCAAAGTGACAGATTTTTTTCCTGTTGACGGGAAGAAATAAAAGGACACTGCATATTTCAGATGGTTGACGCACAGAGACGCTCTGCGCCTCCTTGCGCAGCAACTACATATTTTCCTTTTGTCTGAGCTTCCTTAAAAAAAGAAAAAGACAAAAAGCAGCAAAACCTGGGAAAGCTGCTGGACTGAACACTGACCCTGCTGCGCCGCATCCTCTGCATCCCAGGGGGTGATGCAGTGGGCGAAGGCAGGAAAAATTTGTTAGTAGTTAAGGTGAAAACAGATGCACAGCAGAGGTATCAGCTGGGATGGTGCTGGCGTTCATGTAACTCACTGCCAGCTCCTGCCCTCCTCATCGCAGCTACCAGCGTGCTTCAGAGCTCACGGCGGGGTCGTGCAGGGAGCTCGTCAGCCTCCTTTAGAGATCTGCCAGTGGGTGTTAGAGGGACCAACAGAGAGAAAATCCTTACTCTCATGAAGCTGGTGTTTAGATGCTGGGCATTCTGCTTGCCAACTTCTCCGCGCTTGGTTTCCGCTCCTTACCCAGGTTTATAGACATAGGCAAAAATCCAGTTGTTTTATTGACCCTGTTGCTTGCACATCATTCCAGGTAACGTGGGCCCCAGGTAACGGATGGCTGAGGCTCTTATTGTACAGTATGTCCAAACGCAGCCTTGTAAATCTCAATGAAAATGAACTTTTCAAAGCCTGAGGGAAGTTTCCAGCTACCTGCCATGTCCACTTTGTGGAAATTTATTTTATTTATTTCTTCTGACTTGACTTTGCGTGACAGTGTTACCGGCCACCCTGGGACCTCTGCAGAGAGGCAGCTGGGATGTCCGAGGCTCTGCCCAGCTCTGGGTCCCAGTGGCCAAGTGCTGTCCTGCTCCAGGAGCGCTGGCATCCAGCACATCATCTGTGTTGCACAAGAGGAGCTTTGCCCAGGAGAGAGATGTCTTTGGCCCCAGCATCGTGCTGTTGTCGTCAGGCTCCTTGCACCCTTGCACTGCTTTCCAACCAGGCTCCTCTCTTCCCTCCTCTGCATCTTTTCCTCTCTCCATGTAAAGCAAATAAATACACTTGGAGGCAGCAGAGCCTAAATACTCCTCCTTGTTCCTGGGCTGCTTCGTGCTTAGGAAGCTTAACACTGCTCTTGACTTGCATGCCAGCCCAGCCTGGCTGCTCCTGGATGCCCAGATGCACAGCGGCCACGTGGAAATAATCCCTGCATTGACGGGGCAGAAGGAAGCACTGCTGCTCCTTCCACACATCTGCTTTCTGCAGAGCTGCAAGTACAGCTTTCGGATGGCGTAATCCTGCCTTCTGCCATCTGTCCTCACAGGAATCAGCCCTTGTTGACACAGTTGAGCCACACATAGGGGTCATTCCTCCCTGTGCCCCCCTCCCAGCTCTGCCTTTCTCCTTCCATTTAATCAGATATGTTGAGCCCGTGGCTATGAGGGGAGCTTAGGGCTGATTCTCTAAAATCACCATATCAGCTGAAACCATCACATTTGATATTCCATTTACAATGTTTCCAAGGAAACAAAGGCACAGGACATAAATAGATGACTGTTAAACATTTGCTCACTCACCATGGCCCTGATAATTTGCAAGGCAGAAATATGAATGTTAAATCAACAGCAATAATAAATTTTAATATAGGAAGACCTATATTTCTCTGCAATTAGAAGAAGCATTCGTTCTGACATACAGACAGGCAGTGGCAGGTTATTTATCATTTCCACTTTCCATGTACAATTTTTCACTTACATAAAGGGCAGCTTTGATTACGACTCCCAAAAAGCCATGAAGTGCCCCTCGCATCAGCAGGGGTGCTTGGGATTTACTCATGTGCAGTCAAGTCCCAAGTCCACCTGGAATTCACCGCAGGAGAAGAAAATAGTTTATTTCTCCCTAGAAGCAAGCAGGGGATATGGATTTGGTTAGGTTCGGGTCATTTCTTACAGAAAAATAGCAACCAAAAAGCTCATGCAAGCTTTGGCGTAAGCCAGCGAGATGATGCTGAAGCTTGGAGGCATTGTGGTCTCCCAAGCATTCATGCCAAGCCAGAAGCAAACCGCAGTTCAAACAAACTGGGCAGGACTGGAAATACGGATGTACAAATAGGGCTTAATCCTGAGTGGTGCACGTATGGGTGATGCTCTAAAATGGAAGGGGAAGCAGTGGTGAGCGGTGTTTTATTCAGTGCTGTGGGGTGTGCTCTATAAGCATATCTATAGGACTAGTCAATCCCCACAATTTGCAGTAACAAATACAATTTACAGTGGTGTCAAAGCTGTCACCAGGTTTAGTTGGTCCAGTCTGGACCCCTACAGGAACTTTATTTCCAAAATTTTCCCCAAGATGCCCTGTTTGTGAGAACATCCTACCTGGACTAAGGGCATCATAAGCATATTGTATCATAACCTGAGCTGCTGCCTCAAGATGTTTTTTGGTAGAAACATCTCCAATGTCAAAGGCTGCCTTTCCACGTCTAGCTCGGAGCTGGAAACAGTGTGGTGAGACTTCCCTGCCTCATGTCTTGGAAGGGTGTTTATTTATGGGGTCTTGTGTCTGCTGGATAGTCACAAACTGAATCACGTTGTTCCTGTCTTGGTTTCTGAGGAAGGGCGCAAGCCCTGGAGAGAGCAGAGCTTTCATTGACGGGTCCCTGTTTGTGAACAAATGTTGTTAAGAAAAGCTGTTTTGCATGCTGAATGGCAAGACAGAGCTAATGCGTTGCACAAATTATTTCTGATTCAATATTTGCTGGTGTTGTTTTAAAGATACTGGGCAGTGCAACCTATCAGCTGGCCCTGAACTTGCTCCGGTTGTACACAGCCATTGCCAGAGCATCATGCAGCTCAGAAAGGGCCTTCAGTTCAGGTGGCCACATGTACGTGGACTCTCGTTGTCCCTGTGCCCATCAAGCCACTAAACACCCCTCCTAGAGGTGGTGTGGAGATGGGCACCGTGCTCAGGAACACACTCATTTGGGAAGTTGGTATGTGGTTGGCTTTTCCCCTTCCTTTAGGGATGTTTTCCACCAGGGTAGCCAGTGCCTGTCTTTATCTTGGAGGCTGACAACAGCATCTAAGCCTGGTGTGGAGGCCCCCAAGAGCAGGCTGGAAGAACTGTCCTGCTTGCTGCCCTGGGAGAGCAAGCTTTGATGCGCCAGCATCAAAAAGACGCTCAGAGGTTTTGCAGACAAAACCTGCGACTTGCTTGTAAGCTTTGGCTTTTGGCTTGTGGTGATCATGTTTCTGAAAATGCAGAAGCAGGAGCTGAGGCTGTAACCCTGCTGGATAAGTCAGCTAATCCCAATGTTACCCTAAGACTGCTCTAATGTGCTATAATGCAATGCTATAGAGCATCACCAGAGGGCTTTCTGGCTGCGCTTGATTAGACTTGGCTTAGCAACTGTGTGCAGTGCCCTGGATGGGTCTCACTGGTGTGTACTGGAGCTAAGCCAGTTAAAGCTGGTTTGGGTGTATGGATGCACTTGCCACAGAGGTATCTCTGTAGTGTATCTCAGAAGGTATCTCAGAAGCTGGGATCTTCCTGAATTCAGGGCTTCAGATCCTGCCATTCCCTGTCCCACCCTGTGTCCCCATCTGGCTGTACTTGAACCGCAGTCTCTGCAAGTCAAGACAGAGATAATCTGCCCAGTCACAGGATCTGGGGAATGATGCAGCCACCTCCTGGGCTTTTCTTTCCCCAAAAGCACCAGCCCACAGCTTCCTGCAAGCTTTCTGTGGAAATAGAGGCATGTGGAATGTCCTGCCATCAGAGCCAGTGTGGGGCCATGGCATGGCTGGAGGGGAGGGACGTCCACTGCGGAGCACTCAGTGAGATGCTTGTCCCTCTCGTGTCCCCATGCAGCACTCTCTCCATCTACGGGATCAACCAGGCGGATGAAGCCATCTACCAGTGCATCGCCGAGAACAGCGCCGGCTCCACGCAAGCCAGCGCTCGCCTGACGGTCCTGTGGGCAGATGGGCTGCCCGGTCCTCCGCAGAGCGTGAAGGCCGAGACTGTCTCTGCAACCACCATCCAGGTGTCTTGGAAAGAGCCTCTGCAGAACACCAAGGAGATCATCGGCTACGTGCTGCACATTCGGAAAGCTGCAGGTACGGTGCTCTACCCACTGCCCGAGCATCCTCAGCCTTCCCATAATTTAGCAATACGGCCTACTAGATAAACCAGGTCTGCACTGCAGTCGACAGTGCTGCCACCCATGTTCTCTATCATGTCCATGTTTGTGAAAGTCAAAGATGAGGCGGTAACGCTGATGTAAATACCAAAAGGGTGGGGAGGGTGAAGCCACGTAGTCAAATCTCGCTGCCCATTTAGGTCTCTGGCAAAGCACACAGAAACATCAGCCGAAAAGGATGTGAACAGATATATATCCACCTTAGGGACCAAAATTATCACTTGCAACCTCAGTTTAGTCTCTTTACCTCTTGCAAAGCCTAACGCCACTCTGTTCTTTCTTTCTTTGCGCTTCAGATCCCGTAGAGATGGAGTATCAGGAGGCTGTTAGCAAGAGCACCTTCCAGCAGCTAGTGACTGATTTAGAGCCCTCGACCAGCTATAGCTTTTATATAAAGGCTTACACCTCCCGGGGTGCCAGCAAAGCCTCAGAAGTCACAGTGGTGAGCACGCTGGGAGAAGGTAAGGAACGCTTTGCGCTTGGACCATCAGATGCTGAAACCCGCTGTGCGTAGCAGCAGCGCCAGTCACCCTGATACCCACTCCGGAGCGCTTTGGCACATAGCCTGTGGTGCTGATGCTCCTTGTTCCTGCTCCTCCTCATACTCTGGGATATTGTGTAAAACTCACTTGCATCGTTACACGGGGGTTGACTGGTTGCCTTAAATGCGGCATTGCCTCTCACAGCTGATGTTGTAGCAGGGGGTGAGTGCAAGTCTGGCTGGTCTCGTGCGTTGCAGCTGCTCTGGGCTTTTCCTAAACTGCTTGCTAAATGCAGATTTCCTATTCAAGCAGCGTCTCAGCATCCTCCAGCAGCTCTGGTACTCACAGCTCTTACTGGATAGGTGCCACACTTTTTTAAATATGATTTTTTTCTGCTCTACCCTGGAGAAATCACACAAGAGCTGAGCTGTCCTCACCTACAAATCCCTGCCTTGGAGCAGCTTTCTGTTTCAGTGGGAAGTTAGGGCTATCTCTAAGGCTTCTTCCCTGACTTGGCCTCCCAGATGTGGCCACCAGTTAGCTTCCCCAGTAAGAAAGTGGGTGCTCTAATGCAGGACCCTTGCACACAGACACCAGAGACCACAGCCCCAGTGTGATCTGTCAGCTGGCATTTTAGTAACGTTTTCCTAGAGACTCATGTACCTCTCCAGCACCTCTGAATCCTGGCTCGTCTCACGTACAGAGACGAATTTCTTAGGAGCATTGCATCGTTCTCGTGAACACTCAGTAATCATGAATTTGCAGCAGAGAGGGCCATGGGAGGGGAGATCTTATTTAGGATCAAATGAAAGAGTGCATTGACTTCCAGGAGAGGGATCCAGTTCTCATTCCATTTTCAGCCCTTGCAGAGGTTTGCTACAGCATTTAAGCAACAATGCCAATAAATCCTCGTCCTGCTGGGTTTGTTACCCTGCAAGTTTATTTTCCTCGGTACTCTGCAGGGAATGGGTCACCCTTGGAGTTTGTTTTTCCTTCTAATTTAGAGACAGAAGGATGGACTAAGGCAAAACTTGAAACTCCTTGACCTGATGTTCTGAGTTCAGCTACTGGAGCTAGAAGCCAGCCATGCTTCACAGAGCTTGGTGTTTCTGCAGAAGTCTGGGTCAAGCCAGAGAGGACTTTTTGTCATTATTACCTTCAATCATGACAGAAATAGTTAGGTATCCGGTAATGGGATCATAAATTTCCTGGTTCTCTGAAGTTTCAAGGCATCACTGTCCTGCCCTGCTATCCTTTAAAAAAGGCTTGTCCTGTGTAACGAAGCTTCAGCAATTAGCTCCATGTTCAGGATGGACAAGCTGGCCTGGTTAAGATCACTCAACCCCAGCTTGTGTTTGCCTTGTAGGAAGATAAAAAGAGATTTAAAAGCCCCAGTTCTGGCTTGATTTGTTTACTTTGCTTCACTCGGGTGCCTGTTGCCTTCTGCTCACAGAGGAGACAGTGGGTCAGAGAGCCAGGATCCAGTGGCTTTTGTCACCAAATTAAAGTTTCACTGCAGATTTGCCTTTTCTCACAGCCAAGCCATTTCACCCTGTGCCTTCCTGAGGTGCACGTGACTCCCCTGGGCTAGGGCAGCCCCTGGATCTGTGCTAACAGCCTCGGAAAGGGACGGGATTTCCCCGACACGCCGTGTCTCGGTGTTGTCATCCCGGCTCAGCATGACGCGTGTGAGGTGTGCAGAGAGATGCGCGCGAAGCCCCGTGGTAGCAGGACCCCCCCGTGTCACCATGCTGCCGTGTCCTGCCTTGCATGGAAGGGACACGGCGGGTGAATCTGCCAGCCAGGGACAGCTCGGCGGAGCCGGGGCAGCACTTGTCGGAGCGGCCAGCAGAGATGCTGCCAGCTGGAGACTGGTTGGAATGACCGTGTTATACTGGTGTTGTCTAGAGTAGGAGTGCGGTGAAAGGACTGAGGAGCAGGGCTGCGTTCGGCTTGGGGAGGTCAGCTTTTCAGGGCTAGGAATATGCTGAGAATGAGCTTGGCTGAAGCCTCCAACACTTTCTCGAAGTGCAGTGCTCCTTCCTTTGTGCCAGTGATAATTTTGGATGGAAAGTAGAAGGGAAGATGCCATAGAGAAACTACCCAAGTGAACCTTGTCCTCCATAAACCTCTCTCGCTAGGAAGGTCCTCCTGTCTCCTCCCTGTCATTCTCCTTTACGCCATTTCCAAATACCGTGGTATTTTAAATCTCAAACTCTCTCTGCTTCATTAAGCAGCACACACTTCTTGTTCTTGTCTTTTAATGCTTTTTAGGGTTTTCTCCAGGACTTTTTGACATTTCTCTAGGATGAAGACTGTTCCTTTAGTCATCTTCGGCTAAAGACGCCTTCAAGAAGAAAGTTGAAATGACCTGGGGAAAATTCCAAACAGCACGGAAGAGGAAAACAAGTATCCCAGCCCTTAGCATAAGGGAGATGCCTCACTTATAGTAGATCCATATTATGTCTTATATATACTTCTGTGAAGCACCTATACACTGGTGTGTGTACATATATTTATACACACACGCAGATATACTTCATCTGTATACACTTATTTGTGTAATAACATTATAAACAGCACATGCATTCTGCAAGTGCATACATATAATCAATATTATACATATATATACTCAAAGTTTGAATAAATACTATATATTCCATACTTCAAAGGAGAGATATTCTTGTGGTTTTTATTAAATGTAAGGCTCTGCAACCATAAAATAAAGCCAACTCTTCGCAAATCAGGATGGCCCACATCAGTGTTTCTTTGTCCATGGGATAATGCGATTTCCCTTTCTGTGGCGTTTTCACCCATGATTTGGAAAATGATGCTTTAAGCAAGAATCCAACTTCTCTGAGGGGGGATCCAAACAATTCCTAATTTTGCCCTAAAGGGAATTGGGAGACAGAAAAAAAAAGTATTTAATTGGATTGCAAAATATGCAGTCTTGGGAAGAATGGTACATTCTGGTATAAATAGAATTTACTCTGTGTTTTGCACCCAGAAATTGCTAAGCACAGCCTTCCCGTCAATGAAATCAGAATAAATCCTAGCAAGAGAAGTATTTCAACCCATTTTTTCCCATGGGCAGCACTCAGGCAGGATGGGATCTCATTAACCTGACCGAGGACAGCCGCTCTCTGAGTCTTTCCTCCTGAATCCATATGGAGATGCTCACCAGTCAACAGGGACTTGTTCCTCTCCCCGTGCTTATTCAGAGGGCATCAGGCAAAGCCCTTGCAACCTTGAAGGAGGGCATCACTTTGGGAAAAGACAGGATTGTCGAGACTCTCCTGCTCACCAGGAGAGATGTCTTTCCTTCCCCTAAATCTCCTCATGGGAAAGCTTGAGCTCTCAGTGCCTGGGAAAAGGCAAACTGTTGTGCTGTGCGGTTTTGCCTTTACTATTAAATGGAGGGAGTGCCCTTTTTAGCTCTCGTCAGTCTTCGATTGACACGGCCACATTTCATCCACTTTTCACCATCGCTCACTAAATGGCTGTGCTGAACTCTCCGCCAAAGGACGCCGTCAAGGCTGGGTTTGCACAGCTCATCCTTTAGAGATCCTTTGGGGAAAAACAAGACAAAAAGCAGCATTGGTCCAATGCAAGCCCAGCAATCCTTATATTTGGGGATTTCTGAGCTTGTAATCATGTGGGATTGGAAAAATAGCTCTGCCTCAAAGCCTGGAGACCCTGGAGAACAGACAGGTCTGTTGTTCTGCTCGGTGCTTTTGCTGCAGGGTTTAGCTGAGCTCGCTGCCTGGTAGAGCAGTGCCCAGAAAGCCTTCTGCCTCCTGGTGCCGGAGCAGAGCCCTGGGCAGGCAGAGCCTGCAGCGCCTGGTGCATTGCACCTTCTGAATGGTGCCAAAGGCTGGAGAACTGATGGGAGCATTTGGCGTGGGGATGTTTTGTGGAAATGAGGTGAAAAAAAATCATCAGTTGAGATACATCTGAGATACATCTCTGCATGGTGTGATCCACGTATGAGAAAGAGAGGAAGAGGGGAAGGAAGAGGCTTGGGGGAAATGAGGTCCCGTGTGCCCCAGCACTGCACAGGGCTCCGGGGCAGGGTTTGTGCAGAACCAGCTTTGGAAAACCCAGATACCTGGGCATCACAAGAAAACTGGCTTTGGTTTTCAAATCTTTGCCTCTCAGCCCAGGCTGATGGGGCAGGATGGGGCTGGGCAGCTTTTTTGGGACCTGGGGATGAAATGGCCGTGACCCCCTCGCTGCAGCACACCCCCAGAACAAGGGCAGGGTTTTGGGGCATTGACTGGAGCAAAAAGTATCCTGGTGGACTTTGAATCAGGCCTCGGTGACACCGGGCAGCAAGCAGGGACATCTTCCCAGCTAAACCCCCGTGCCCCCATGCGCCCCTAAGGCCAGGTAAGTGCCTGCCTACCAAAACAAGCCAGCCACAGCTGTGCAGGGATCTCAGGCTGCTCAGGTATTTAGGGCTGTTAAGGAAGATGCCCCGGTTCTCTCCCAAGTCCCCAGCACAGAATCACAAACCTCCCTCCTAAAGCCAACGGGGAGAGCAAGCTCCCACGCACCCTGCAAGCTAGTGCAGGTACCTAGCAAGCTTTTAAGATGGATGTCTCCAGCTCCATCCCTTCTGGTTCCTTCCTCCCTGAGGGATTAATCATTCTGAAAGGTCCTCGCTACCCTCAGGGCGAGGGCAGAAAAGTGGAACTTGGGAATGCATTGCCAACGTTGCTGACTTCCTGCCCTGACCCAAGGGGGCTAAGCATCAGATTGCAACCGGAGTGTAAAAGTAGCCTCTTTGCTTGCTGAACGGAGCAGAGGAAACCCTTGGAAACTCCTACAGCTCCCTGAAGAAGTTCAATGCTGTTAAACCAGGATCTGGTCTGATCTGATTTTTCTCAATCTCGTCTAGCACGTTCTTTGGTGCAGTTACTACAGGGAAAGGCTGCTGGGGAATTTCTCATCATGCAAACTAAAAAAGCACATGCAACCCACTGTCTTTCTCTCTCTGTTTCAGTCCCAGCCATGCCATCTCTCTTTATTAAAGTCATTAACAGCACCGCCGTCCAGGCTACATGGGAGCCCTCCATCAAACTGGGCCAGCACGAAGGCTTCAAACTGTATTACCGCAAGGTCCACCTCTCCCAGTACACAGGTCCAGTGCTGCTGCCCAGCAACGTAACAGCGTACAACATTACCCACCTGGGTGAGTATGGTGGCAGCTTGATCCGCATCCCCTCCTGACCCTGGGAGAGCCTGTCGTGATGGGAGAGCTCAGCTGTGTTGCACAGCCACTAAATGGGAGCTGCTGCAGCTCTCCCCCAGGTTTTTGGGGTGCTTTCCCAGTAGGAGGTACTTGTTTGCAGCATCTTGTGTGTATTTGGTAAGATGTGTGTTTCCTAAATAAGCATCACTCGGGGAGATAACGCTAATGATGAAGGCTGAAATGCCCTTCTTGTGTCTCCTTTGAAACAGATGCATCGGTGGTGTATGAAGTCAAGCTCCTCGCCTATAACCAGCACGGGGATGGAAATTCAACTGTCCGCTTCGTGTCCTTGAGGGAAACTGTGGAGAGGACAGGTGAGATGGGATGTCGGTCTCGGCGGTGGTTAGTGAAAACCGCTTTGCAGGAAGGTGGCTAGGCCAGACACATCCCCCAGACACCCGCGGCTCTACCCCACCGTCTTATTTTCAGCCACTCATTTATTTTCAGCATCACAAATAATGACGAAGCAAAACTCTGTGGGGCTGGGACCACCTGGGGCTGGTAGGGGTGGCTTCTCTGCCATGTGGTTTTCACCATCCCTGTTGGCCTTCATTAGCATTAGCGAGCCAACACCCCTTCACAGCAGAGTTCAACCTGGTGACTTTTTCACCAGGGGGGAGAGGACTAACCAAACGTCCTGTAATTCCCAGTTTTGGCCCCTAAGCTTGAGCTAGAGGTGAGGCCATGAACATGAACAAGCCCCCATGCATAAACTGCCATCGTCAGGTGGGACGTGGTGCATCGAGCATCTCTGTTCTCCTGGAGCAATCCTGGATATTTTGACCTTCGCTGGTGCCGGGAAGGGAGAACGCATGGCTTTGGAAAGGAGAAGGGCTGCAGAGCATGAGCACTGCATTATGTGGCAGAAAAGGGGAAATCTCTAGAGGGGAATCTCTAACTGATCACACCTTTCATATTCATCTATGTGTAAAAAACATCCTGCTGCTCTTGGAAGCGTTTTAAGCCTTCCAGTGGGAATATCTTCAAGAGACAGTTACCGGTCCTCTGTCTGTGTTGGAGTAAATACTCGTTGGCATCTGCCCGTTCGGTGCTTTCCATCAGGCATCAGCCTGCTCTAGCATCGTGGCCGCCTCTCACGTCCCACCTCGGATGCAGGGTTTTGCAAAAATTAACATCGGAGTCTTTTTTGTTCATTAATTTGTGCCTAATACCAGCAGCCCGGGTAATGGGGCTGGCTCTCTACGGACCTTCCAGTCCTGTGCTTGCTGTGACTGCCTTCCTGGGTAGCAGGAGCAGGGGAGCTGCTCTGGCAGGCAGTGATCCCCCAGCCCCCCACCCCACTCTCCTCTTCCCCGTACACGGCTCCCAGCACCAACCAGGCTCCAGCTTTTGCTCTGGGCTCCCCAAAAGCTGGAGGAGCAATAGGAAAACAGCACCGCTGACCTCCTCTCCCCTTTCTTCTGGCAGTGCTGAATCCCCCTTGCGACTGCATGAAGGACGAGCAGAACAATAAAACCTCCACCACCGGCATCATCATTGGGATCCACATCGGCGTCACCTGCATCATATTCTGCGTCCTCTTCCTCATGTTTGGGTACAGAGGAAGGTAGGAATTGCTGGTGCCGCTGCTCACGAGAGGCGGTGGTCCCTAATGCCATGTGCGTATCCCTGCGGGGATCTCACACCCCCAATGCGATGATGGGCTGTTTCCCACGCACATCCTGGGATGCGCATCCCACGGCGTGCGATTGCGCAGCCCGGCTCCCGTGAACGCCGGGTGCTGTTTGCAGCACGGCTCCTGCCTCCTTCCCAGGCACCCAGACCCAGCGGGCTTCTCCAAATACACCCCACCAGCTCCGGTCACCATTGAGGGACCTGGTACTTCCCAGGACCATCACTATTTGTGCTCTGGCAAGTCCGGATCCTCCCTGTAAACCAAAAGCCCTTTCACAGCGAGGGGAAGAGACGTGGCTTTAAAGGAGGGATTTAAGGAGTGAAGGAACGTAGCACAGGGATAAGGTGGACACAGACTTGGGGGAAGGAAGCGGGGGAGGCACCGGCTTTGCTCACCCTCAGGCTTCGTCTCTATTTTTCAGGCTGCTGATGTGCAAAAATGTGCAGGAGCAGCTGTCAACCCCGCAGATCCCCAGGAGCCAGCGGAGCGCCACGGGCCTCGTCCTGAACGGGGCCGCTCGCAGGGACAGGGACGACCGGGACTTGAATGGAAAGCAGCTGGATATGAACGAGCTGGAGAGGTTATTCCCAGCATCCCCATCCCAGGAGCAGCAGGATAAGGGAATAACGGTAAGTCCAGCAGGCCGGGAGCATGGCTGGGAAATGCAGACGCGGCTGCGTCTCTAAGAGCA
>NW_009193604.1:13058-13293 GCF_000690835.1 Fulmarus glacialis | reverse complement strand
TTACTGCGGGTCCCCCACCAGCCTGGCACACCCTTGGGACAGCAGCGGGGGCACCGTGCCCCGGCACAGCCCCATGCCAGCCCTCACCGAGATCCTCGGTCTCCTTGTCCAGAGTTGCTGGGGCCATTTCTGGGCTCCACCAGCCGAGGGGCACCAGACCTGTGGTTTGGGACAGGAGGGACTGCAAAGACGAGGCACCGAGGCGTGAGACACAACCCATCCCTATGAGAGTGTC
>NW_009193604.1:7387-12925 GCF_000690835.1 Fulmarus glacialis | reverse complement strand
AGGGACTCTGCCTGCCCCAGGACACAACTGGCTCACACCATGGGCGCGCTGTGAGCTCACGGACAAAACTCAGGCCTAGAGGGGGCTGGGAGCGCCACGTTGCCCTTGGCCACTCAGCAGTGGGGGCTGGGTGTCTCCTCCGTCACCCCTGGCAGAAAAGACTACTCTGCGTGCTCATCACGCCGTGGGATGGAGACTCAGGAGGTGCCACGGTCCTTCCTGTGGACCTGGAGGTCCACACGCTGCACAGAGCTCCTGTCCAGCTGGGACGCACCCTCAGCTTCGCTGTCGCCCAGGCTGGTGAAGGACATACCTCTGCACCCATGGCCCTGCCGGATGCGGGGGAAGCAGCACCCCGAGGACCACGGGCGATTCAAGAGGGAGAATCCCCACAGCTCGCCCAGGCTAACCATGTCCTCCACCATGCCCCACCTGATCTGTGACAAGGACTCCTTCACACAGGGTCTCATGGTGGAACAGAAGAACGGGGAAGGCCCATCCTTCCCACATTCCTCCCCTTCCTCCCATGTCCCTCCCATCGTTCCACATCCCTCCTGGCCCCTCTGTGCCTGGGTCTCAGCGGAGACTGTAGCTGTGGTCTTGGCTGGGTCAGGCTCAGTGACAGCCCTGCTCGTCTCCTGCTGCAGAGGCTGCTGCTGAGCCCCCGGGCATGGGGACAGTGCTCCTCCCAGAGCCTGAAGCAAAAGATGCTCTGGAAATACTGACACGCCCCCCCCCCTGCTCCTGCAGCACTGCCATTCAGGCTTGGCTTCCCTGGAACTTCTTCCAGATAATCTTTTCGGTTCCTTTACAAAAATTAAAAAAAAAAAAGCAAAATCCTGCAGATGTTTCCAATTGCAAAGTCCACAAAATACCATTTCAAAGTCATTTCTCACCTCACCTCTCACGCCCTTCCCTCCAGTCCAGGCAGGGAAGAGCCAGCTTCCCTGACCCCGGCCCCCAGCATCAGACTGTGCAAGAGCCGGTCTGTCACCAGCGGGGCTGACACGGGTCCCGTGTGCTCCCTGGGGTTCCACTGGACTAACCTGGCATCTGCAGTGCATTCCTGGGGGCAGCGGGACCCAAGCTATTGTCCCCTCTCCTTCCCCTGCACCCCATAAACCTTCACCCATGTGCCAGAGTCGATAGCTCAAGCCAGGGGCTGGCAAGGTGAGAAACTGCTTCCTTCTACTCCAGGAGCTGCAACAGGGGCTGAGCGGTGGACTCGGTGCCCAGCATTGTCTCCGTGCTGCCATGGGTACCTGTGCCTGGCAGAGGGTGCCGCGGGGGGGGTGGTCTGGCTCTCCTGTCAGGGCAGCAGCTCCAGCACAGCCCCAATGCTACCCCCGCCATGGGGACACCCCTCACACCCTCTCTCTCTGCTGGCAGGAGCCTGGACCGCCTGGACTCTGTCGAGATCCTCCTACCTCCGAAGTTCCCAACCTGGGAGGAAGAATACAACCAGATCTCCAACAGCGTCAACGAGTCCAGTTGCATCAACCAGGTGAGATGCTGGAGGGCTGAACCCCGCTGCACCGGCACATCCCAGTGAGAAAGGAGGCCAGCTGAGGGGAGAAAGGAACATCTCTTTCCCCTTTCAAAATAAGGCACTGGCTGCGCTCCAGGAATTGCACACTCTATTCTCTGGCAGCTTTACCAAAGTATAAAGGCCAGCTCCTTAATTCTGACTCATATTAGACTCCCCTTCCTCTAGCTTTGCCTCCTCTCAGCACTGCTGGTGCAGCTGAACTCACTCTGCCATGGCCCCAGGTATGGCAGCCCGGAGCGATGCTTCACCGCGATGGGTGAAGTTCAGGGTTGCTCTGAGCACAGGGTCCCACCATGTCACCACCCAGAAGCCACCTGCAAGGTTGCTCACCCCTGCTGCAAGCTCCTCACGCCCACTGGGTGGGTGGGTGCAGAGCCCAGGCCAGCCTCACCTGTGCAAAAGGAGGCATCCAGCCTCGGACCCTGCAGTGGGTCACCGGGGACAGTAACCCTGCTTAGCTCTGAGGACCTCGTCCCTCATGCAGCAGACTGGACGCAGGAACATGGTGCCCGTAATTCGGGAGACTGTCCTGCCAGCTATCTGGGAATGTCTCCCTTGGATATTCCTGGTCCCCATGGGAAGGGCAAAGCCGAGGATGCCAGTGAGGCGCTGACGGTGGGTGGCAAACCCCTTACCACAGGGTGGGCTCATGCCCTGACCCCAACCTCTGGGACGCAGTCGGTGCAAACTGGGTTTAACTCCCTGTCCCACACTATGCCTCCCCTTGGGATTACTCTGGAGCCGCTCGGGGCTCAGGTGGCTATAAGCCAGCTGCCTCACAGGCCAGGAAATAATCCATGTCAGGATGAGGCCTTTGCAGAGGTCCTGTGTGCTTATCTCAGCCCCACGGGGCCCGTCCTTTCGGTACGCAGGTGGAGCTGCCCGGGCAGCAATGGCTCCACAAGCTTCACCCAGCTGTTTCTCTGTCACCCTGGGCCTCTGTCATGTCCCGTCTCTGTTCACGCGTGTCTGCGTGGGAACACGTGCACACATGTGCCCCTTCTGTGCTGCTCCGCTCTGTCTGTGCGCAATGATCAAGGGCGACAGCGCAAGGCGGGGGTTAAAGCAGTGGGATGGGCATCACGAACCAGAGCACCAGAGCATGGAGGGGGTGAGAGGCCCGTGCCGGCGTTCCCCTCCAGGTGTGTGGGGCTCTGAGCCCTCCTCCGTCCCAGCCCAGCCTCTCCTCAGGCCCCATGGCTGGTTTCTCCTGCTGTCACGGAGCAGTTGGAGCTCTTGGGGGAGAGCTTTGGGGAAGGGCATGGGGCATTTCTCGCTGGCGTACGTGTTCCTTGTGGTCAGTCTCGTGCCTTGTACATCAACAGCAATGTGCTGGGTGTCTCATTGCACAGAGAAGGGGTCAGGACCGTCGCATTCCCGTCCTTTGTGTGTAAATCCATGTCTGAAGCCAGGTCTCTGCGTGAAGACAACGGGTGGGCTGAGTCTGTGCTCTCCCCCTGTCTGAAGCTGCCATTTAGCAGCTGAGTGCAGCACCCCCACGAAGACGTCAGAAGGGTCTTGGAGCTGGAGGATCTGAGCAGCCCACGATGTGCCAGGAGCTGCCCAGGCAAACGCCCCAGACCCAGACTGGTAGCACTGTGATGCTGGGGGCACGCCGACTGCCACAGCACCCGCTCAAGCATGGGGCTGCTGTCATCAGGTGCACTCTGCCCGCTTTCCTCCAGATCAGAGAGAGTTCAGTTGCAGCTGGGTTGGGATTTAGATGCCTCCCACAAATGGCGTATCTGTTGATCCAGGATGGAGCTGGTACAGCCACCAGTGTGTGCTGGTCTGATCCTCTGATGGGTCTGACCTGCCCTTTCATTCAGTGCCAGAGGCAGTTCCTCCCGTGCCCTCGCTTTTGTGTGACCTCCAACACCTTCCTGGTGTGTCCAGCAAGACCCTAGACCCACACAGAAGCATTCCCAGCTCTGAAAGACAAGTCCACTCTGCTTGGTTTTGTCCCAACTGATGTGCACCTTGCAAACCTCTGGAAGTCCAGGGTTCACCGGGTGTGCATGTCACCATCCACTTGTCACACCAAGGGGACCAGTGACCAGAGAGAGCCAGCTGGTGACCTCCAACACTGCTTATCCACACTTTGAGCTGTGCCCTGTGGAGAAGGGCCAGACCCAGCCCCCAGAGCCAAGCCTCTTCCCTTGGGTACATTTTGAACCTGGATTCTTCCCAAGATGGGTCATCTTGGGCAGCTCGCACAGGGCAGAGCTCATAGCATGGATGTGCTCTGCAGACCAGGGACGGAGAGGAGGAGAAGGTATTCCTCCCCACAGGCAGCGCAGTGTCTGTTGGGCGTCTGTCCTTATGCCGAGTGTGTGCGGTGGCTTTGCTATGGAGAGAAGGCAGTATCGCTTCCGTGTGGCTTCTTCCTGGCATGGGGACAAAGGAGATAGCAGCGAGGTGGCCAGCCCAACCCTATCAGGGTGAAGGACAGTTTTCCCGATGTGGAGCACTCATACACATCCACCCCGGCTCTGCAGTCTGCGGGGGCCCATCGCTGCTCCTGGCCACCTTGCAAGGTGCTGGCCAATGCTGGGGGCTTCACAGAGGTGCTAACTGGGAGCCACACCAGCCCTTGTCAAGCAGCCACAGGCAAACCATGTGTGCCAAGGGGTGTTCCAGCGTTGTGTGTCCCAAGTGTGCCCTGTGTACATATATTGATATATGGTGCATACCACAGGCTGAATGCATCAGCAGCTTCTCTCCGTCTGGGAGGCGTCCCGTGGAGCTTTGCCATGCCGTGTTTGTGCCGCTGTCTAAGGGGCCTGTGCGGCATCTTGCTTGGCATCTTATGAGCTCTGAAGTTTGTACTGAAGTGTCAGCAGCAGTGGCCCCAGGGGACAGGCCGTCCGCTCCCCTCGTCCTCGGTTCCTGTGCAATGGCTGTCTGTGTGAGGGGCTCACCCGTTCTTGGCCTTTAACCTTCTCCAACTCTTTCTTCCAGATCTTTGGACCCCCCTCACTTATCCCTCAGATATTTACCCATGGAGAGCAGGTACCATCCCGCTGGCGTTTCCCTCTTCCTTCCTCACGGAGCTTTCTCGGGTCAGCCTGGAGACCCGCGGCAGGGTGCGTGGCAGGTTGTGGTGTCAGCCCACACCCGGGGCCAGCGACAGGAAGAGGAAGAGGAGGAGGAGGAGGAGGAGGAGGAGAAGGAAGCAGCACTCCCAACCTGGGCACTGCAGGGCAGCTGGAGAGCTTGGTTTCCCTGGCCCCGCAGGGGGTTAGGGACCGTCAGTTTTTGGGGGAAAGTAGACGAACTTTTTGAGCCAAACCTTGCGGAGCTCAGATGCCGATGCTGGGCAGAAATACTGTCCTTGAAGCCAAAGAAAGGGCCAGGAGAGATGGAAGTGGGCAACAGGGCCGATCTCAGCATCTCTCATCCGTATTTCAGAACGTTCTGCTTTAGGCTCGCTCTGGTTTAACCTGGGTGAGCCTCTCCCGAGTCCAAGTTTGACCAGCCACTGCTACCGGAGAGCAGGGCAGGGCCAGGGGCACGGGCGGGCGGGAGGGGGGGGCAGCAGGAGAAGCAGGGAGCGAAGCTGCCCCTGCTTGGCTCACACCTCGCCGTGGTCTGCCACCGAGCCCTCTCCTGATCCCCCACTGTGGACGGGGCTAGGATGGGTTCTCGAAGGTGCCACCCATGACCAGTCTGGGCAGCCTGTCCCTGGTCAAGCGTGGAGGCTGTCCCCCTAGCCCACACCATCCCACCTTCTCTCTCTGCACTGCACCCCGCTGTAGGGCCAGGCCATCGCCCCCCACCAAGGAGCACACCTGCCCCAGCAGGGTCTTGCAGCTGAGGCTGGGGTCTCCCAGCTGTGCTGGTGGGGCAGGGGGACCTGTCAGAGGCTGGACAGGGATTTGAGGCTCACGCACTCTCATCCTCTCCATCAGACTGGGGGGTGTTTCACAGGCACTGTGGTGGTAAGTCTCTCCTACTCCACAAGCAGGGACCCTCTGGCCTCCAAGGAG
>NW_009193604.1:6453-6941 GCF_000690835.1 Fulmarus glacialis | reverse complement strand
GGGCTTATGGGGGCGTGCTCTGTCCCGGATGGGGAGGCCAGCAGCCAGGCATGCCGCTAGGATGGCTGGGGCTGAATCTCCGGATGCGGGCACTGAAATGGCAGACAGGGTCTGGTTGCTGGGATCTGGCCGGCACGGCTGATGCGGCCTGCAGAGGTCCAGGAGAGGGAGGCCAGCAGCCAGGCATGCCGCTAGGATGGCTGGGGCTGAATCTCCGGATGCGGGCACTGAAATGGCAGACAGGGTCTGGTTGCTGGGATCTGGCCGGCACGGCTGATGCGGCCTGCAGAGGTCCAGGAGAGGGAGGCCAGCAGCCAGGCATGCCGCTAGGATGGCTGGGGCTGAATCTCCGGATGCGGGCACTGAAATGGCAGACAGGGTCTGGTTGCTGGGATCTGGCCGGCACGGCTGATGCGGCCTGCAGAGGTCCAGGAGAGCTCGAAGTCTTCACTCAGTCAAGCCAAACCCAGGCCTGAGTGGTTGGGAGC